>NW_022142541.1:0-124881 GCF_007565055.1 Rhinopithecus roxellana
ATTTATTATATCTATATTTACACCTATATCTAATATATCTATATTGTATACCTCTAGTATATCTATTTTGTCTATATTTTATACCTATGTTTATTATATCTATTATGTCTATATTTTATACCTATATCTATCAAATCTATTATGTCTCTATTTATACCTATATATATTATATCTCTTATGTCTATTTTTATAACAATATATTATATCTATTATGTCTATTTGATTCCTGTATCTATTGTATCTATTATGTCTACATTTTATACCCATATCTATAATATCTTTATTTTTTACTATATCTATAACTATTATATCTATATTTTATACCTCTAGTTACTTTAACTGTATTTTATACCTATATCACTTATATCCATTATGTCTATATTTTATAGCTCTATCTATTATACCTATTATGTCTATATAATATACCTATATCTATTATATCTATTACGTCTATATTTTATTCCTATATCTATTATATCTATTATGTCTATATTCTATATCTATATCTATTATATCTATTATGTTTGTATTTTATACCTATATCTTTTATGTCTATATTTTATATCTCCATCTATTATATCTATTATATATATATTTTATACCTATATCTATTATAACTATATTTTATACCTATATTTCTTATATCTATATTTCATGCCTATATCTGTTATAATTATATTTTATAATTATGTTTATTATATCTGTATTTTATACTTATATCTATTATATCTATTATATCTATATTTTATGCCTACATCAATTATATCTATATTTTATACGTATATCGATTATATCTATTATATCTATATTTTATACCTATGTCTATTATATCTATATTTCATACCTTTATCTATTATATCTATTATGTCTGTATTTTACTACTATATCTATTATGTCTATATTTTATACCTATATCTATTATATCTATTATGTCTACATTTTATACCTATATCAATTATGTCTATATTTTATACCTATGTCTATCTATTATGTCTATATTTTATACCTTTATCTATCAAATCTATTATGTCTCTATTTTATACCTATATATTTTATATCTATTATGTCTATATTTTGTACCTATATCTTTTATATCTATTATGTCTATATTTTATAATTATATCTAGTATGTCTATATTTTATACCTATATCTATTATAACTATTATGCCTATAATTTATACCTATATCTATATGTCTATATTTATAGCCAATATCCTTATATCTATTATGTCTATATTTTATATCTTTATCTATTATATCTATTATGTCTATATTTTATACCTATATCTATTATATCTGTCATGTCTATATTTCATACCTACATTTATTATATACACTATATCTGTAATTTACACGTATATCTATTATATCAATACTTGATACCTATATTCACTATGTCTATTATATCTATAGTTTATTCCTATATCTATTATGTCTATATTTTTTTCTTATGTCTATTATGTCTATTATATCTATAATTTATACCTATATCTATTATAACTATATTTTATACCTATATCTACTATATCTATATTTTATACCTATATCTATTATATCTACTGTCTATACTTTATACCAATATCTATTATATCTATTTTTTATACGTATATCTATTACATCAATTATATCTATATTTTATAGCTATATCTATTATATCTATATTTTATACCTGTATATATTATACCTATTATGTCTATATTTTATAACTATATCTATTATATCTATTATGTCTATATTTTATCCCTGTATCTATTATATCTATTATGTCTATATTTTTACCTATATCTATTATACCTACTATGTCTGTATTTTAACCATATCTGTTATATCTATTATGTCTATATTTTATACCTATATCTATTATATCTATTATATGTACATTTTATTCCTATATCTATTATATCTATTATGTCTATATTTTATACCTATATCTTTTATATCTATTATGTCTATATTTTATACCTATATCTGTTATATCTATTATATTTATATTTTATAATTATATCTATATTTTATACCTGTATCTATTATATCTATTATAGCTATATTTTATATCTATATATATTATACCTATATTTTATACGTATTTCTATTATACCTATTATGTCTATATTTTATACCTGTATCTATTATATCTATATTTTTCACCTGTATCTATTATATCTATTTTGTCTATATTTTATAACAATGTCTTTTATACCTATTCCCTCTATATTTTTTACCTATATCTATTATATCTATTATATCAATATTTTATACCTATATCTATCATATATATTATGTCTATATTTTATTCCTGTATCTATTATATCTATATTTTATACCTATCTCTCTTATGTTTATATTTTATACCTATATCTATTATATCCATTATGTCTATATTTTACACCTATATCTATTATATCTTTTATGTCTGCATTTTATACCTATACCTCTTTTGTCTATATTTTATACCTGTATCTATTATAACTATTATCTCTATGTTGTATAACTATATCTGTTGTATCTATTCTATCTATATTCTATACCTTTATCTATTATGTCTTTATTTATACCAATATCGATTATATCTATTATGCCTATCTTTTATACCTATTTCTATTATATCTATTATGTCTATATGTTATACCTATGTCTATTATATCTATTTTGTCTATATTTTATACCTATATCTATAATATCTATTATGTGTGTATTTCATACCTATATCTATTATATCTATTATGTCTATATTTTATAATTATATCTATTATATCTATATTTTATACCTATAGCTATTTTATCTATTCTCTATATATTATATCTGTATCTATTATATTTATTTTTTATAGGTACATCTATTATGAAAATTATGTCTATTTTTTATAACTATATCTATTATATCTATATTTTATACCTGTATCTACTATATCTATTATGTTTATGTTTTATACCTACATCTGTTATATCTATTATGTCTATATTTTATACGTATATCTATTATATCTATTATGTCTATATTTTATACCTATATCTATCTTATCTATTAAGTCTATATTTCATATCTATATATATCATATCTATTATGTCTATATTTTATATCTATATCTATTATATCTATTATGTCTAAATAATGAACCTATATCTATTTTGTCTACATTTTATACCTATGTCTATTATAACTATTATGTCTGTATTTTATTACTATATCTGTTAGAGCTCGTATTTTTATATTTTATACCTATATCTATTATATCTATTACATCTATATTTTATACCTGTATCTATTATATCTATTATGTTTATATTTTATGACTATATCAATTATATCGATATTTTATACATTTATTATATCTATTATATCTATATTTTATATCTATATCTATTATAACCATTTTTTTACCTGTATATATTATATCTATGTTTTTTACCTATATCAAATAGACCTATTTTATTTATATTTTTTATAGTTATATCTATTATATCTATATTTTATACCTATATCTATTATATCTATTGTCTATATTTTTTACCTGTATCTATTATATCTATTTTTATTACGTCTATCTGTTATATCAATTATATCTATATTTTATACTGATATCTATTATATCTATATTTTATACCTGTATCTATTATATCTATTATGTCTATATTTTATACCTATATCTATTATATCCATTATGTCTATGTTTTATACCTATATCTATTATATCCATTATGTCTCTATTTTATACCTACAACTATTATATCTCTTATGTCTATATTGTATACCTATATCTATTATATCTATTATATCTATGATATTTACCTATATCTAGTATATCTATTATGTCTATATTTTGTACCTATATCTATTATGTCTATTATGTGTATATTGTATACCTATATCTATTATATCTATTGTGTCTATATTTTATAACTATATCTGTTATATCTATTATGTCTATATTTTAAACCTCGATCTTTTATGTCTATTTTATCTATATTTTATACCTATATCTATTATAACCATATTTTATACCTATATTTCTTATATCTCTATTTAATATCTATATCTATTATATATATTAGATTTATATTTTATAATTATATCTATTATATCTTTATTTTATACCTATATCTATTATATCTATATTTTATGACATTATCAATTATATCTATATTTTATACGTATATCTATTATATCTTTTGTATCTATATTTTATACCTATATCTATTATATCTATATTTTATACCTGTATCGATTGTATATATTATGTCTATGGTTTATACCTATATCTATTATATCTCTTATGTCTATATTTTATAACTATATCTCTTATATCTATTATGTTTATATATTATACCCATATCTATTATGTCTATATTTTATACCTATATCTATTATATCTATTATATCTATATTTTATAGCTATATCTATAACTATATTTTATACCTATATTTCTTATATGTATATTTAATAACTATATCTGTTATATCTATTAGATTTATATTATATAATTACATCTATTATATCTATATTTTATACCTATACCTATTTTGTCCATTATATCTATATTTTATGACTATATCAATTATATCTATATTTTATACGTATATCTATTATATCTATTATATCTATATTTTATAACTATATCTATTTTATCTATATTTTATACCTTTTGTCTATTATATCTATTATGTCTATATTTTATCCCTATATCTATTATGCCTCTTATGTCTATATTTAATACGTATATCTATTATATCTATTGTGTCTATACTTTATACCTATATCAATTATGTCTATATTTTATATCGTTATCTATTATATCTATTGTGTCTATATTTTATAACTATATCTATTATATCTATCATGTCTATATTTTATGTCTATATCTATTATATCCACTATATCTATATTTTATACCTATATATATTATATCTATATTTCATACCTATATCCATTATATCTATTATATGTATATATTTGATACATATATCTATCATATCTATTATGTCTATATTTTATGCCTATATCTCTTATATCTATTATATATATATTTTATACTTATATCAATTATAACCATATTTTATACCTATATCCATTATATCTATATTTTTTTCCTATATCTATTATATCAATTATATTTATAATTTATAATTATATCTCTTATATCTATATTTTATACCTATATCTATTATATCTATTGTCAATGTTTCATACCTCTATCTATTATATCTATTTTTTATACATATATCTATTATGTCTATTATATCTATATTTTATACCTATATCTATTATATCTATATTTTGTACCTGTGTCTACTGTATCTATTATGTCTATGTTTTATACCTATATCAATTAGGTCAACTATGTGTATATTTTATAAGTATATATATTATGTCTATATTTTATACCTATATCTATTATATCTATTATGTGTATATTTTATACCTATATCTATTATATCTATTATGTGTATTTTTTATACCTATATCAATTTTATCTGTTATGTCTGTATTTTATACCTATATCTATTTTGTCTATATTTTATATCTATATCTATTATATCTACTATGTCGATATTTTATTCGTATATTTATTATATATATTATGTCTATTTTTTATACCTATATCTATTATATCTCTTATGTCTATATTTTATACATATATCTCTTATATCTATATTTTATACCTGTATCTATTGCATGTATTATGTCTATATTTTATACCTATATCTATCATACCTATAATGTCTATATTTTATACCTATATATATTATATCTATTATGTCTGTATTTTATACCTATAATACCTATATTATACCTATAATATATTATATTATAGGTATAATTATATTATAGGTATATTTATATTATATATATATTTAATATATTTATTATTTTATATATATATTTTATTTATTATTAATATATTTAATATATATATTTGATACATATATATTACATATATATTATATATATACCCATAATATAATTATAGGTATAATTATATTATAGGTATATTATATTATATTATACATATAATACCTATATTATAATACCTATAATAGATATAGGTATAAAATATAGATATAATAGATATAGGTATAAAATATACATATAATAGATATAATAGATATAGGTAAAAAATACAGATATAATAGATATAGGACATATAGCTACAAAATATAGATATCATCGATATAGGTATTAAATACAGATATAATGGATATAATAGATATTATTATCAAGTATAGATATAATAGATACAATAGATATACGTATGAAATATACATATAATAGATATAATAGATATAGGTATAACATATAGACATAATAGATATAATAGATATAGTTATAAATTATAGATAGAGATATAATGGATATAGGTATCAAATACAGATATAATAGATACAGGTATAAAACATAGACAATAGATATAATAGATATACGTATAAAATGTAGATATAATAGATAAAATTATAAAATATAAATATAATAGATATAGGAAAATAATATAGATATAACGGATATAGGTATAATATATGGTTACAAGAGACAGAGGTATAAAATATAGATATAATAGATATAATAGATATACGATTAAAATATAGACATAATAGATATGATAGATATATGTATAAAATATAGATATAATAGATATAACGGATATAGGTATCAAATATAGATATAATAGATATAGGTATAAAACATAGATATAGTGGATATAATAAATAGAGGCATAAAATATAGACATAATAGATATGTGTATAAAATATAAATATAATAGATATAATAGATATACGTATAAAATATAGACATAGGAGATATAATAGATATAGGTATAAAATATAGACATAATACATATAATCGATACAGGTATAAAATATAGACATAATAGATATAGGTATAAAGTATAGACATAATAGATATAAAAGATATAGGTATAAAATATAGACATAATGCATACAATAGATATAGGTATGAAATATAGACAAAATAGATATAATAGATATAGGTATAATTTATAGACATAGTAGATATAATAGATATAGGCACAAAATATAGACATAATAGATATAATAGATAAAGGTATAAAATATAGATATAATAGATATAGGTATAATATATAGATATAATAGATATAATAGATATACGTATAAAATATAGATATAATTGATATAGTCATAAAATATAGATATAAGAGATAGATATAGGTATAAAATATAGATATAATAGATGTAATTATAAAATATAAATCTAATTGATACAATAGATATAGGTATAAAATATATATATAAGAAATATAGGTAGAAAATATAGTTATAATAGATATAGGTATAAAATATAGACATAATAGATATAATAGATATAGGTATACAATGTTGACATAACAGACATAATAGATATAGGTATAAAATATAATAGATACAGGTATAAAACATAGTTATAATAGTTGTAGTTATAAAATATAGATATAATGGATATAAAAGATATAGGTATAAAATATAGACATAATAGATATAATAGATATAGGTATAAAATATAGATATAGATATAATGGATATAGGCATCAAATATAGATATAATAGATATAGGTATAAAATACAGATATAGTGGATATAATAGATATAGGAATAAAATATGTTCATTACAGATTTAATAGATATAGGTATAAAATATAGGCATAAGAGGTATAATAGATATAGGTATAAAATATAGACATAATAGATATAATATATATACGTATAAAATATACACATAATTGATATAATAGATACAGGTATAAAATATAGATATAATGGATATAAGTATAAAATATAGATATAATAGATATATGTATGAAAAGGAGATATAATAGATACAGGTATAAAATATAGACAATAGATATAATAGATATAGGTATAAAATATAGATATAATAGATATAATTAAAAAAATATAAATATAATAGATATAATTGATATAGGTAAAAAACATAGATATAATGCATATAGGTATAAAATATGGTTATAATAGATATAGGTATAAAATATAGATATGATAGATATAATAGATACAGTTATAAAATATAGACATAAGAGCTATAACAGATATAGTTATAACATATAGACACAATAGTTATAATAGATATAGATATAAAATATAGACATAATAGATATAGGTACAATATTTAGACATCATAGATATAATAGATATAGGTATAAAATATAGACATAAGAGATATAATAGATGTAGGAATAAAACATAGATATAATAGATATAATAGATATAGGTATGAAATATAGACATAATAGATATAGGTATAAAATATAGACATAGTAGATATAATAGATATAGTGATAAAATATAGACTTAATAGATATTATAGATATAGGCAGAAAATATAAACATAAAAGATATAATAGATATGGGTATAAAATATAGACATAATAGATAAAATAGATATAGGTATAAAATAGAGACATAATAAATATAATAGATATAGGTATGAAATGTAGACATAATAGATATGATATATATAGGTATGAAATATATACATAATAGATATGATAGATGTAGGTATAAAATATAGACATAATAGATATAATAGATATAGGGATAAAATGTAGACTTAATAGATATAATAGATATAGGTATAAAACATAGATATAATAGATATAGTAGATACAGGTATAAAATATAGATATAATAGATACCGGTATAAAATATAGATATAATAGATATAATAGATTTACCTATAAAAAATAGATATAATAGATACAGGTTTAAAATATAGACAAGAGATATAATAGATACAGTTATAAAATATACATATAATAGATATAATTATAAAATATAAATATAATAGTTATAATAGATATAGGTATAAAATATAGACATAATAGATATAATAGATATAGTTATAAAATATAGATATAGATATAATGGATATAGGTATCAAATATACATATATTAGATATAGGTGTAAAATATAGATATAGTGGATAAAATAGATATAGGTATAAAATATAGTCATAATAGATATAATAGATATAGGAATAAAATATATACATAATAGATATAATAGATAAAGATATAAAATATACACATAATAGATATAATAGATATTGATATAAAATATAGACATAATAGATACATTTATAAAATATAGACATACTAGATATAATAGATATAGGTATATAATATAGACATAATAGATATAATAGATATAGATATAAAATATAGACATAATAGATTTAGGAATAAAATACAGACATAATAGATATAATAGATATACGTATAAAATATAGACAAAATAGATATAATAGATATAGTTATAAAATGCAGACCAAATAGATATAATGGATACAGGTACAAAATATAAATATAATAGATATAGATATAAAATATAGATATTATAGATATAATAGATATATATGTAAAAAACTAGATATAATGGATAAAGGTATAAAATATAGACAATACATATAATAGATATAGATAGATACAGGTACAAAATATAAATATAATAGATATAAGTATAAAATATAAATATTATAGATATAATAGATATAGGTAAAAAATATAGATATAATGGATATTGGTACAAAATATGGTTATAAAAGATATAGGTATAAAATATAGATATAATAGATATAGGTATAAATTACAGACACAATAGATATAATAGATATAGGTATAAAATATAGACATAAGAGTTATAATAGATATAGGTATAAAATATAGATATAATGGATATAATAGATATAGGTATAAAATATAAACATAATAAATATAATCGATACAGGTATAAAATATAGACATAATAGATATAGGTATAAAGTATAGACACAATAGATATAATACATATAGATATAAAATATAGACATAATACATGTAATAGATATCAGTATACAATATAGACATAATAGATATCAGAATAAAATATAGACATAATCGATATAACAAATACAGGTATAAAACAGAGAGATAATAGATTTGATAGATATACTTATAAAATAAAGACATAATACATATAATAGAAATAGGTATAAAATATAGACATAATAGATATAATAGATATAGGTATTAAATATAGACATAATAGATATAATAGATATAGGTATAAAATATAGACATAATAGATATGAGAGATAAAGGAATAAAACATAGATATAAAAGATATAGGTATAAAATATAGATATAATAGATATAATACATATACGTATAAAATATCGATATAATTGATATAGTCATAAAATATAGAAATAATAGATGTAATAGATATAGGTATAAAATATAGATATAATAGATATAATTACAAAATATAAATCTTATAGATATAATAGACATATTTATCAAATATAGATATAAGAAATATAGGTATAAAATATAGTAATAACAGATATAGGTATAAAATATAGACATATTAGATATAATAAATATAGGTATAAAATAGAGACATAATAGATATGGATATAAAATATAAACATAAGAGATATAGGTATAAAATAAAGACATAAGAGTTATAATAGTCGTAGTTATACCATATAGACATAATAGATATAATAGATATAGGTATAAAATATAGACAAAATAGATGTAATAGACATCGGTATAAAATATAGACATAATAGATATAATAGATATCGGTATAAAATATAGACATAAAAGATAAAATAGATAGGGTTATAAAATATAGATATGATAGATATAGGCATAAATTATCGATATAATACATATAATATATATCAGTGTAAAACATAGATATAAAAGATATAGATATAAAATATGGATATAATATATATAATGGCTATAGGTATAAAATATATATATAATAGATATAATTATAAAATATAAATATAATAGATATAATATATAAAGGTATAAAATATAGATATAATAGATATCGGTATAAAATATAGTTATAATAGATATAGGTATAAAATATAGATATAGATATATGTATAAAATATAGACATAATAGATATAATAGATATAGGTATCAAATATAGACATAATAGATATAGTAGATATTGGTATACAACACAGACATAATAGATATAATAGATATGGATATAAAATATAGACATAATAGATATAGATGGATATAGGTATAAAATATAGACAAAATGGATGTAATAGACATAGGTAGAAAATATATACATAGTAGATATAATAGATATAGGTATAAAATATAGACATACTATATATAGATTAAAAATATAGACAATAGATAAAACAGACATAGGTGTCAAATAGAGACATAATAGATATAGTTATAAAATATAGACATAATAGATACCATAGATATAGTTATAAAATATAGACATAATAGATATAGGTATCAAATATATATATAATATATATATTATATATAGGTATAAAATACAAATATAATATATATAATAGATATAGGTGTAAAATATACATATAATAGATGTAAATATAGGTATAAAATATATATAATAGACATAATAGATATATTTTAAACCTGTAACTATTATATATATTATGTCTATATTTTATACCTCTATCTATTATATCTATTATATCTATATTTTACACCTATATCTATTATAACTATATTTTATACCTATATTTCTTATAGTTATATTTCATACCAATATTATTATATCTATTATATTTATATTTTATCATTATGTCTATTATATCTATATTTTATACTTACATCTATTATATCTATTATATCTATATTATATGCCCATATCAATTATTTCTATATTTTATACGTGTATCCATTATATCAATTATATCTATATTTTATACCTATGTTTATTATATCTATTATGTCTTTATGTTATACCTATATCTATTATATCTATTATATCAATATTTCATACCTATATCTATTATATCTATTATATGTATACTTGATACGTATATTATGTCTATATTTTATATCTATATCTATTATATCTATTGTGTCTATATTTTATACCTGTGTCTATTGTATCAATTATGTGTATATTTTATACCTATATCTATTATGTCTATATTTCATAACTATATCTATTATATCTATTATGTCTATGTTTTATACCTATATCTATGATATCTATTATGTCTTTGTGTATTGTATCTATAATGTCTATATTTTATACCTATATCTATTATACCTCTTATGTCTATATTTTATTCCTATATCTATTATATCTATTATGTCTGTATTTTATACCTATATCTAATATGTCTATATTTCATACCTTTATCTATTATATCCACTATATGTATATTTTTACCTATATCTATTATGTGTATATTTGATACACATATCCATAATATCTGTTGTATCTATGTTTTATAACTTTATCTATTATATCCATTATGTCTATCTCTTGTATCTATTATATCTATATTTTATACATATATCTCTTATGTATATTTTATCTATATTTTATACCTATATCTTTTATATCTATTATGTATAAATATTATACCTTTAACTATTATGTCTATATTTTATACCTATATCTATTATAACTATTATTTCTATATTTTATAAGTATATATTATGACTATATTTTACACCTATATCTATCATATCTATTATGTCTATATTTCATAACTATATATTATGTCTATATATTATGTCTATATCCATTATATACATTATTTCTATATTTTATATCTATATTTATTTTGTCTATATTTTACACCTATATCTATTACATCTATTCTGTGTATATTTTATACGTATATCTATTATATCTAATATTTCAATATTTTATACCTGTATCTATTATATCTAATATGTCTATATTTTATACCTATATCTATTATATCTATAATGTCTATATTTTAACTATATCTGTTATATCTATTATGTCTATATTTTATACCAATACCTATTATATCTATTATGTCTATATTTTATTCCTATATCTATTATATCTATTATGTCTATATTTTATACCTATATGTATTATAACTATTATGTCTATATTTTATACCTATATCTATTATATCTATTACGTCTATATTTTATACCTATATCTAGTATATCTATTATGTCTGTATTTTATAACTATATCTATTTTATCTATTATGTCTATATGTTATCCCTATATCCATTATATCTATTATATCTATATTTCATACCTATATCTATTATATCTATTATGTCTATATTTTAACTATATCTGTTATATCTATTATGTCTATATTATATACCAATATCTATTATACCTGTTATGTCTAAATCTATTGTATCTAATATATCTATATTTTATACCTATATCTATTATATCTATTATGTCTGTATTTTATACCTATATCTATTATATCGATTATGTCTGTATTTTATCCCTATATCTATTATGTCTATAATTTATACCTATATTTATTATTACTATTATGTCTATATTTTATAACTATATCTGATATAGCAATTCTGTCTATTTTTTTTACCTATATCTATTATGTCTATATTTCATACCTATATCTATTATATCTATTTTGTCTATATTTTATACCTATATCTATTATATCAAGTATCTGTATATTTTATACCGATATCTATTATATTGATTCTGGCTACATTTTTTACCTATGTCTGTTATATCTATCATGTCTATATTTTATATGTATATCTATTTTATCTATTATGTACATATTTTATATCTTGATCTATTATATCGATGATGTCTATATTTTATAGATCTATCTATTATATAAATTATGTCTATATTTTATACCTCTATTATATCTTTTATGTCTATATTGTATACCTATATCTATATCTATATCTGTTATGTCTATATTTTATACCTGTATCTATTATATGTATTATATCTATATTTTATACCTCTATTTTAACTATATTTTATACCTATATCTATTATATTTTATACCTATGTGTATAACTAATATGTCTGTATTTTATACCTGTATCTATTATATCTGTATTTTATACGTATATCTATTATATCTATTGTGTGTATCTTTTATACCTGTATCTATTATATCTATTATGTCTATATTTTGTACCTATATCTACTATATCTACTACATATATATATTTTATACCTATATCTATTATATCTATTATGTTTACATTTTATACCTCTATATAGTATATCAATTATGTCTATATATTATTCCTATAACAATGATACCTATTATGTCTATAATTTATACCTATATCTATTATATCTATTATGTCTATATTTTATTCCTTCATCTATTATATCTATTATGTATATATTTTATACCTATATCTATTATATCGATTATATCTATATTTTATACCTGTATCTATTATATCTATATTTTATACCTATATCTATTATATCTATTATATCGATATTTTATACCTATATCTCTTATATCTATGTTTTACACCCCTATCTATTATATCTTTTATGTCTATATTTTATAACTATATCTATTATATCTATTATATCTATATTTTATACCTATATCTATTATATTTCTATTTTATACCTATATCTATTATATCTGTTATGGCCGTATTTTATACCTGTATTTATTGTATCTATTATGTCTATATGTTATACCTATACATATTATATCTATTATGTCTATACGTTATACCTATATTTATTACAGGTATTATGTCTATCTTATATACCTATATCTATTACATCTATTATATCTATACTTGATACCTACGTCTATTATGTCCATTTTTTATACCGATATCTATTATATCTATTATGTCTATGTTTTATACCTATATCTGTCTATATTTTATACATATATCTATTGTTACTATTATGTCTATATTTTATACGTATATCTATTATATCTGTTATGTGTATATTTTATGCCTATATCTAATACACGTATTATGTTTATATTTTACACGTATATCTCTTATATATTTTATGTCTTTATTTTATAACTATGTCTATTATATCCATTATGCCTACCTTTTATAAATATATCTATTATAACTATCATGTCTATATTTTATACCTATATATTTTATATCTATTATGTCTATATTTTATACCTATATATATCATATCTATTATGTGTATATTTATATCTATATCTATTATATCTATTATGTCTGTATTTTAAACCTGTATACCTATATTTATTATATCTATTATATCTATATGTTACACCTATATCTATTATATCATTTAAGTCGATATTTTATACCTATATCTATTATATCCATTATATCTATATTTTATACATGTATCTATTATATCAATATCTATACCTCTATCTATTTTAAATATTATATCTATATTGTATACCTATATCTATTATATCTATATTTTATAACTATATCTATTATTTCTATATATTACACCTATATCTATTATATCTTTCATGTCTATATTTTATACCTATATCTATTATATCTATATTTTACACCTATATCTATTATTTCGATTATGTCTGTACTTTTTACCTATATCTGTTACATCTATTATGTATATATTTTATACCTATACCTATTATTTCTATATTTTATACCTATATCTATTGTATCTATTTTGTCTATATTTTATACCTATATCTATTATATTTATGTCTATATTTTATACCTATAACTATTACGTCTATATTTTATACCTATATCTATTGTATCTATTATGTCTATATTTTATACCTGTATCTATTGTATCTATTATGTCTATCTTTTAGAACTATATCTATTATATCTCTTATGTCTATATTTTATACCTTTATCTATTGTGTCTATATTTTATACCTGTATCTATTATATGAATTATTTCTATATTTTCAACCTCTATCTATTATACCTATTATGTCTATATTTAATACCTATATCTGTTAAATCTATTATGTCTATATTTTATACCTATGCCTATTGTGTCTATATTTTATACCTATATTAAATATATCTATTATGTCTATTTTGTATACCTACATTTATTATGTCCATATTTTATACCTATATATATTACATGTAATATATCCCTACTTTATACCTATATCTATTTTATCTATTATGACTATATTTTATACCTATATCTATTATATCTTTGTCTATATTTTATATCTATATGTATTATATCTACTATGTCTATAGTTTATACCTATATCTATTATATCTATTATGTCTATATTTTATACTTATATCTATTATATCTATGATGTCTATATTCTATACGTATATCTATTATATCTATGACGTCTATATATTATACCTATATCTATTAAATCCATTATATCTATATTTTATACCTATATCTATATCTATTACATCTATTATATCTATTATATCTATATTTTATACCTATGTCTGTTATATCTATTATAGCTATATTTTATAATTATATCTATTATATCTATTATATCTATATTTTATATCTATATCTCTTATACCTATTACATCTATATTTTAAACCTATATCTCTCATATATATTGTGTCTGTATTTTAAACCTATACCTATTATATCTATTTATCTATATTTTATACATATATCTATTATGTCTATTATGTCTATGTTTTATACCTAAATCTATAATGTCTATATTTTATACCTGTATCTATTATATCAATTATGTCTATATTTTATACCAATATCTATTATATCTGTTATGTCTATGTTTTATATCTATGTCTATTATATCTATTATGTGTATATTTTATACCTATATACATTACATCTATTATGTCTATATTTTATACCTATATCTACTATATCTATTGTTTGTATTTTATATCTATATATATTATGACTATAATACGTGTATCTATTATATCTATTAAGTCTATATTTTATACCTCTATCTATGATATCTAGTATATCTATATATCATACCAAATCTAGTATATCTTTATTTCATACATATATCTATTATATCAATTATGTCTATATTTTATACCTCTATCTGTTAATTCTATTTTTTATACCTGTATCTATTATTTCCATTATATCTATATTTTATACTTATAACCATTATATCTATATTTTATAATTATATCTATTATATTGATTATGTCTATATTGTATACCTATATCTGTCTATATTTTATACCTATATCTATCATATCTATGATGTCTATATTTTGTACCTATATCTATTATATCTATTATGTCTATATTTTATACCTATATATATTATATCTATTATGACTGTATTGTATACCTATATTTATTATATCTATTATGTCTATATTTTATACATATATCTATAATATCTATTATGTCTATATTTTATTACTATATCTATTATATCTATATTTTATACCCATGTCTATTATATCTATTATATCCATATTTTATATCTATATTAAATATATATTTTATACCTATATCTATTATATCTATTATGTCTAGAGTTCATGCCTATATCTATTATTTCTATATTTTATATCTATATCTATTAAATCTATATTTTATACCTATATCCATATCTATTATATCTATATTTTATATCTATATCTATTACATCTATTATGTCTATATTTTATACCTATATCTATTATATCAATTATATCTATATTTTATATCATTATCTATTATACCTATTATATCTATATTTTATACCTATATCTATTATATCTATTGTGTCTATATTTTATGCATATATCTATTACATATATTATGTCTATATTTTAAAACTACATCTATTATATATATATTTTATACCTATATCTATTGTATCCAATATATCTATATTTTATATCTATATCTATTATGTCTATTATATCTATATTTTATACCTATATCTAATATATCTATTATATCTATATTTTACACCTATATCTATAATATCTCTATTTTTTATCTTTATCTACTATATCTATATTTTATACCTATATCTATTATATCTATATTTTATACATATATCTATTATATCTATTTTATCTATATTTTTTACCTATATCTATTATATCCATATTTTATACCTGCATCTATTATGTCTATTATGTCTATATTTTATACCTATATAAATTATATCGATATTTCATAGCTATATGTATTATATCTATATATTATTCCTTTATTATATTTATTATGTCTATACTATATACCTATATCTATTATACCTGTTATGTCTATATTTTATACCTATAACTATTTTATCTATATTTTATACCTATATCTATTGTATCTGTTATATTTGTATTTTGTAACTATATCTATTATATCTATATTTTAGACCTATATATATTATAACTATGATATCTATATTGTATACCTATATTTATTATATCCATATTTTATACCTATATCTATTATATCTATTATATCTATATTTTACACGTATATCTATTTTATCTGATTTTATACCTATATCTATTATATCTATTATGTCTATATCTTATACCTATACCGATTATGTCTATTATGTCTATATTTCATACCTATATCTATTATATCTATTATGTCTATATTTTATAAATATATCTCTTATATCTATTATGTCTATTTTTTTATCTGTATGTATATCTATTATGTCTATGTTTTATACGTATATCTATTATACCTATTATGTCTAGATTTTATACCTATATCTATATCTATTAGGTGTACATTTTATACCTATATCTATTATGTCTACATTTTATACCTCTATCTATTCTATCTAATATATATATATTTTATACCTATATTTATTATATCGATTATGTCTATATTTCATACATATATCTATTATATCTATTATGTCTGTATTTTATACCTATATCTATTATATCAATTATGTCTATTTATTATACCTATATCTATTATATCTATTATGTTTATATTGTATACCGATATCTATTATGTCTATATTTTATACCTATATCTACTATATCTATTATGTCTATATTTTACAACTATATCTGTTCTGTCTATATTTTATACCTATATCTATTATATCTATAAAGTCTATATTTTATACGTATATCTATTATATCTTTTTGTCTATATTTTATACGTATATCTCTTATATCTATTATGACAAAATTTTATACCTATATGTATTATGTCTATATTTTACACTTTATGCACATGTACCGTAAAACTTAAAGTATAATAAAAAATATATATATATATCTATATTTTTTATCTATATCTATTATATCTATATTTTATAGCTATATCTATTATATCTATTATATCTATATATTATTCCTATATCTATTATATCTCTATTTTATATATATATCTATTATATCTGTTATGGGTATATTTTATACCTGTATTTATTGTATCTATTATGTCTATATGTTATACCTATACCTATTATATCTATTATGTCTATATGTTATACCTATATTTATTAAACATATTATGTCTATCTTATATACCTATATCTATTACATATATGATGCCTATATTTTATACCTACGTCTAATATGTCCAAATTTTATACCTATATTTATTATATCTATAATGTCTATGTTTGATACCTATATCCGCCTATATTGTATACCTATATCTATTGTATCTATTATGTCTATATTTTACATGAATATCTATTATATCTATGATGTGCATATTTTATGCCTATATCTAATAAACCTATTAAGTTTATATTTTATACGTATATCTTATATATCTTTTCTGTCTTTATTTTATACCTATGTCTGTTCTATCCATTATGCCTACCTTTTATACCTATATCTATTATATCTATTATCTCTATATTTTATACCTATATTTCTTATATCTCTTATGTATATAATTTATACGTCTATTATATCTATTATGTCTATATTTTATACCTCTATCAATTATATCTATTATGTGTATATTTAATACCTATATCTATTATGCCTATTATGTACATATTTTATGCTTATATCTATCTATATCTATTATGTGTATATTTTATGCGTATATCTATTATATCTATTATGTCTACATTTTATAAGTACATCTATTATGTCTCTTATGTCTATATGCTATACCTATATCTATTATGTCTATTTTTTATACATATATCTATTATGTTTATACTTTATACCTATATCTATTATATCTATTATGTCTATATTTTATAACTATATCAATTATATCTATTTTATCTATATTTTATAACTGTATCCTTTATATCTATTATGTCTATATTTTGCACCTATATCTATTATATTCATTATATCTATATTTTATACCTATATCTATTATATCTATATTTTATACCCATATCTATAATATCAATTATATCCATATTTCATACCTATATCTATTAAATCCATATTTTATATCTATTATATCTATTATATCTATATTTTAACTATATCTGTTATATCTATTATGTCTGTATTTTATTCCTATATCTTTTACATCTATTATGTCCATATTTTATACCTATATCTCTTATGTCTATATTTTATACCTGTATGTATTATAACTATTATGTCTATATTTTCGAACTATATCTGTTATATCTATTCTGTCTATGTTTTATACCTATATCTATTATATCTATGATTTCTATATTTTATACGTATATCTATTATAACTATTATGTCTACATTTTATACCGATATTTATTATATCTGTTATGTCTATATTTTTTACCTTTATCTATTACATCTATTATGTCTGTTTTTTATACCTATATCTATTATATCTCTTATATCTATATTTTATACCTATATCTAATATATCTATTATGTCTATATTTTATAACTTTATCTATTATATCTCTTATATCTATATTTTAATCCTATGTCTATTATATTTTTATTTTATACCTATATCTGTATCTATTGTGACTATATTTCATAGCTCTGTTATTTCTATATTTTATACCTAATCTATTATATCCATTATATCTATATTTTATACCTATATCTATTATATCTATTATGTCTATATTTTATACATATATCTATTATATTTATTATATCTATATTTTATATCTATATCTCTTATTCCATTTACATCTATATTTTAAACCTACATCTATTATATTTTTGTGTCTATATTTTAAACCTATATCTATTATATCTATTTATATTTATTTTATACATATATCTATTATGTCTATTATGTCAATATTTTATAACTATATATATTATATCTATATTTTATACCTATATCTATTATAACTATTATATCCATATTTTATATCTATATCTATTATATATATATTTTATACCTATACCTGTTATATCTATTGTGTCTATATTTTATACCAATATCTATGATATCTATTATATTTATATCTTATACCTATATCTATTATATCTATTGTCTATATTTTATACCTGTGTCTATTATATCTATTTTTTATACGTACATGTATTATATCTATTATATCTATATTTTATAACTATATCTATTATATCTAATATGTACATATTTTATAGCTTTATCTACTATTTTTCTTACGTCAATATTTTATACCTATATCGATTATATCTATTATATCTATATTTTATACCTATATCTATTATACCTCTTATGTCTATATTTTATACCTATCTCTATTATATCTATTATGTCTATATTTTATACCTATATCTATTATGTCTATTATGCCTATATTTTATACCTCTATATATTATATCTATTATGTCTATATTTTATCCCTATATCTATTAGGTCTATATTTTATACCTATATTTATTATATGCATTATGTCTTTATTGTATACCTATATCTATTATGTCTATATTTAATATCTATATCTATTATGTCTATATTTTATACCTATATCCATTATATCAATTATGTCTATATGTTATACCTATATCTTTTATAACTATTATATCTATATTTCATACCTATATCTATTATATCTATTATGTCTATATTTTGTACCTATATCTATTACGTCTATATTTTATACCTATATTTATTATGTCTATTATATCTATATTTTATGCCAGTATCTATTATGTCTATTATGTCTGTATTGAATACCTATATCTTTTATGTCTATATTTTACACCTGTATCTATTATATCCATAATGTCTATATTCTATACCTATATCTATTATGTGTATTATGTCTATATTTTGTACCTATATCTATTATATCTATTATGTGTACATTTTATACCTTTATCTACTATATTTGTTATGTCTATATTTTATGGGTATATCTATTATCTCTATATTTTATACCTATATCTATTATATCTATTATGTCTATATTTTATACGTATATCTATTATATCTATTATGTCTATATTTTATATTTATATCTATTATATCTATTATGTCTACATTTCATATCTTTATCTGTTATAACTATTATATTGAAATTTTAGAACTATATATATTATATCTATATTTTATACCTATGTCTATTATAACTAATATGTCTATGTTTTATACCTATAGCTATTATATCTGTATCTTATATGTATATCTATTATATCAAAATTTTTACCTATATATTATATCTATTATATCTATATTTTATACATATATCTATTATATCTATTATATTTATATGTTATACCTATAACTATTATATCTATATTTTATGCCTATATCTATTATATCTATATTTTGTACCTATATGTATTATATCTATTATGTCTATATTTTATACCTATATCTATTGTGTATTATGTCTATATTTTATACATATGTCTATTATATCTATTATGTCTATATTTTATACCTATATCTATCAAATCTAACGTCTCTATTTTATATCTTTATATATTATATCTAATATGTCTGTATTTTTTACCTATGTCTATTATATGTATTATGTCTATATTTTATACCTATATCTATTATGTCTATAATTTATACTTATATCTATTATACTTATTATGTCTATATTTTATATCGATATCTATTATATCCATTCTGTCTACATTTTATACCTATGTCTATTTTATCTATTATGTCTATATTTTATACCTATATTTCTTATATCTATTATGTCTATGTTTTGTACCTATATCTATTATATCTATTATGTCTATATTTTATACCTATATCTTCTATATCTATTATGTTTATATTTTATACCTATATCTATAATGTCTATTATGTCAATATTTTCTACATATATCTATTGTATCTATTATGTCTATATTTCATACCTCTATCTATTATATCTATTATGTCTATATTTTATACCTATATCTATTATATCTTTTATGTCTATATTTTATACCTCTATCTATTATATCAATTATGTCTATATTTTATACCTAAATCAATTATACCTATTATGTCTATAATTTATACCTATATGTATTATTTTATTATGTCTCTATTTTATACCTACATCTATTATATCTATTATGTCTATATTTTATACCTATATCTATTATATCTTTTATGTCTATATTTTATACCTCTATCTATTATATCAATTATGTCTATATTTTATACCTAAATCAATTATACCTATTATGTCTATAATTTGTACCTATATGTATTATTTCTATTATGTCTCTATTTTATACCTACATCTATTATATCTATTATGTCTATATTTTATACCTATATATATTATATCTGTTATGTCTGTATTTTATAGCGATATCTATTATATCTATTATGTCTATATTGTATACCTATATCTATTATGAGTATTATGTCTATATTTTATACCTCTATGTATTATATCTATTATATCTATATTTAATATATGTATCTATTATAACTTTATTTTATACCTATATTTCTTATATCAATATTTTATACTTATATCTACTATATCTATTATATTTATATTTTATAATTATGTCTATTATATCTATATTTTATACTTATATCTATTATGTCTATATTATATGCCTATATCAATTATATCTATATTTTATTCGTACATCAATTATATCTATTATATCAATATTTTATACCTTTATCTATTATATCTATATTTCATACCTTTATCTATTGTATCTATTATGTCTATATGTTATACCTATAATTATTATATCTATTATGTCTATATTTTATAAATATATCTATTATATCTATTATGTCTATACGTTATACCTATATCTATTATATCTATTATATCTATATTTTATACGTATATCTATTATATCTATTATGTCTATATTTTATACCTATAACTATTATGTCTATATTTTAAACCTATATCTATTATATCTATTATGTCTATATTTTATGCCAATTTCTATTATGTCTATTGTGTCTATATTTAATACCTATATCTTTTATATCTATTGTGTCTATATTTTATACCTATTTCCATTATATCTATTATGTCTATCTTTTATACCTATATTTATTATATCTATTATGTCTATAGTGTATACCTATATCTATTGTATCTATTATGTCTACATTTTATAACTGTATGTATTATGTCTATTATGTCTATATTTTATACCTCTATTATATCTATTATATCTATATTATATATATATATCTATTATAACTGTATTTTCTACCTATATTTCTTATATGTATATTTTATACCTATATCTCTTATATCTATTATATTGATATGTTATACTTATGTCTATTTTATCTATATTTTATACCTGTATCTATTATATCTATTACATCTATGTTTTATGCCTATATAAATTATATCTATATTTGATACGTATATCTATTATATCTATTATATGTATATATTATACCTTTATCTATTATATCTATATTTCATAACTATCTATTATATATATTATGTCTATATTTTATACGTGTATCTATTATATCTATTATGCCTAAATTTTATACCTATGTCTATTATATGTATTATGTGTACATTTTATACCTATATCTATTATATCTATATTTTATACCTGTATCTATTATATATATTATGTCTATATTTTATAACTATATCTATTATATCTATTATATTTATATTTTATAATTATATCTATTATATTTATGTTTTATACCTGTATCTATTTTATCTATTATATCTATATTTTATATCTATATCTATTAAAGCTATATTTTATACCTATATCTATTATATCTTTCATGTCTATATTTTATACCTATATCTATCATGTATATTATGTCTATATTTTATACCTGTATCTATTATGTCTATTTTTCATACCTATATCTATTATATCTGTTATGTCTATATTTTATAACTGTATCAATTATATCTATTATGTCTATATTTTATACCTATATCCATTATATCTATTATATCTATATTATATACCTATATCTATTATATCCATTATATTTGTATTTTATACCTATATCTATTATATCTACATTTCATACCTATATCTATTATATCAATTATATCCATATTACATACCTATATCTATTATATCTTTTATATCTATATTTTATACCTATATCTATATCTATTATATCTATATTTTATATCTATATATATTATATCTAGTATATCTATATTTTAACTATATCTATTATGTCCATATTTTATATCTATATGTATTATATATTTTATGTCTATATTTTGTAACTCTATCTATTAAATCTATTATGTCTATACTTTATACCTATATCTATTATGTCTATATTTTATTCCTAGTACCTATTATATCTATTAGGTCTATATCTATTATATCTATTATGTCTATATTTTATAGCTATATCTATTATATATATTATGCGTATATATTATACCTATATCTATTATATCTTTTATGTCTATATTTTATACGTATATCTATTATATCTATTATGTCTATATTTTATACCTATATCTATTATGTCTATATTTTATACCTATATCTACTATAACTATCATGTCTATATTTTATAACTATATCTGTTATATCTCTTCTGTCTATATTTTATACCTGTATCCATTATGTGTATATTTCATACCTATATTTGTTATATCTATTATGTCTATATTTTATACCTGTATTCATTATATCTATTATGTCTATATTTTATACCTATTATATTTAGGTTTTATAATTATATCTAATATATTCTTATATTCATATTTTATACCTGTATCCATTATATCTATTATACCTATATTTTATATCTATATCTATTATATCTATATTCTATACGTATATCTATTATATCAATTATGTCTGTATGTTATACCTATTTCTATTACATCTATATTTTACAACTGTATCTATTATATCTCTGTTGTCTATATTTTATACCTATGTCTATTATATCTATTCTGTCTATATTTTTTACCTATATCTATTATATCTATTATGTCTATATTTTATTCCTATAACTATTATATATATTATGTCTATATTTTATACCTGTATCTATTATATTTATATTTTATAACTATCTCTATTATGTCTATATTTTATCCCTATATCTATTGTATCTATTATGTCTATAATTTATACCTATATCTATTATATCTATTATGTCTATATTTTATACCTACATCTATTATATCTATTGTGTCTATATTTTATACATATATCTATTATATCTATTATGTCTGTATTTTTTACCTATATCTATTATATCTATTATGTCTACATTTTATTCCTGTATCTATTATATCTATTATGTCAATATGTTATACCTATATATATTATATCTATTATGTCTATATTTTATTTCTACATCTATTATATTTATTATGTCTATATTTTATACCTAGGTTTATTATATCTATTATGTCTGTATTTTATACCTATATCTATTATATCTTTTTTGTCTTTATTTTATACCTATATCTATTATATCTATTATGTATATTTTCATACCTCTATCAATTATATCTATTATGTTTATATTTTATACCTCTATTATATCTATTATGTCTATATTTTATACCTGTATCTCTTATATCTATTATGTCTATATTTTATACCTATATCTATTATGTCTATATTTTATACCTATATCTATAATATCTATTATGTCTATATATTATACCTATATCTATTACACCTATTGTCTGTATTTTGTCCCTATATCTGTTATATCTATTATTGTCTCTGTTTATACCTCTATCTATTTCATCTATTATGTCTATATTTTATACCTCTATCTATTTTGTCTGTTATGTCTGTATTTTACAGATCTATCCATTGTATCTATTATATATATTATGTCTATATTTTAAACCTCTATTATATCTACTATTTCTATATTTTATACCTATATCTATTATACCTATTATGTCTATATCTTATACCTATGTCTATTATGTCTATATTTTATACCTATATCTGTTTTATCAATTATGCCTATATTTTATACCTATATCTATTATATCTATTATGTATATATTTTATAATTATATCTATTATATCTATTATGTCTATGGTTTATACGTATATCTTTCATATCTCTTATGTCTAAATATTGGACCTATATCTATTATGTCTATATTTTATAATTATTTCTATTATGTCTATATTTTATACCTGTATATATCTATTATATCTATTATGTCTATATTTTATACCTCTATATATTATATCTATTATGTCTATATTTCATCCCTCTAACTATTATATCCATTATGTCTATACTTTAAACCTATATCTATTATATCTCTTATGTCTATATTTTATATCTATTTCTATTATATCTAATATGTCTATATTTATATCTATATCTATTATGTCTATATTTTATACCTATACCTATTATATCTATTATGTCTATATTTCATACCTATATCTATTATATCTATTATGTCTATATTTTATACCTATATCTGTTATAATTATTATGTCTGTATTTGATACCTATATCTATTATATTTATTATGTCTATATTTTATACCTATTTCTATTATATCTATTATGTATATATTTTATACCTAAAATTATTATGTCTATATTTGATACCTATATCTATTATATATACTATGTCTATATTTTATACCTATATATATTATATCTGTTATGATTATATTTTATACCTATGTCTATTATATCTATGTCTCTATTTAATACGTATATCTATTATGTATATATTTTATACCGATATCTATTATGTCTATATCTTAAACATATATCTATTATATCTATTATGTCTATATTTGATACCTATATCTTGTAAATCTATTTTGTCTATATTTTATACCTATTTAAATTATGTCTGTATTTTATTCCTATATCTTTTATATCTATTATGTCTGTATTTTATACCTATATCTATTATATCTATTATATCTATATTTTATACCTATGTCTATTATGTCTATATTTCATACCTATATTTTTATACCAGTTATGTCTATATTTTATACCTATATCTATTATATCTATTATGTCTATATTTTATAACTATATATACTGTATCCACTCTGTCTATATTTTATACCTATATCCAGTATATCTATTATGTCTATATTTTATATCTATATCTATTATATCTACTCTGTCTATATTTTATGCCTATATCTATTATACCTATTATGTCCATATTTTATACGTATATATTTTATATCAATGTTTTCTACCTATATCTATTAAATCTATTATGTCTATATTTTATACCTATATCTATTATATCTATTATGTCTATATTTTATATCTATATCTATTATATCTATTTTGTCTTTATTTCAAACCTATACCTATTATATCTCTTATGTCTATATTTCATACCTATATCTATTATAACCATTATGTCTATACTTTGTAGTTATATCTATTATGTCAATATTTTGTACCTATATCTCTTATAATTATTATGTCTATATTTGATACCTATATCTATTATATCTATTATGTCTATATTTTATAGCTATATCTATTATATCCATTATGTCTATATTTTATACCTGTATCTATTATATCCACTGTCTATATTTTACGCCTATACCTATTATATCCATTACGTCTATATTTTATACCAATCTCTATTATATCTATTATGTTTATATTTTATACCTATATCTATCTATGTCTATATTATATACGTATATTAATTTTGTCTGTATTTTATACCTATGTCTATTATGTCTATATTTTATACCTATATCTATAGTATCTAGTATGTCTATATCTTATACATATATCTATTATATCTATTATGTCTATATTTCATACCTATACCTATTATATCTATTATGTCTATATTTTATATCTATATCTATTATATCTATTATGTCTGTATCTTATACATATATCTATTATATATAATATGTCGATATTTTATACCTATATTTATTATATCTATTATGTCTATATTTTATACCTATATCTTTTATAACTATTTTGTCTATATTTTATACCTATTTCAATTTGGTCTATATTTTATTCCTATATCTATTGTATCTATTATGTCTATATTTTATACCTATATCTATTATATCTATTATGTCTATATATCATACCTATATCTATTATAACCATTATGTCTATATTTTATACCTATATCTATTATGTCTATATTTTATACCTATATCTATTATAATTATCATGTCTATATTTGATACCTATATCTATTATATCTATAATGTCTATATTTTATAGCGATATCTATTATATCTAATATGTCTATATTTTATACCTATATGTATTATATCTATTATGTCTATGTTTTATACGTATAACTATTATATCTGCTATGTCAATATTTTACACCTATATCTATTATATCTATTACGTCTATATTTTATACCCATCTCTATTATATCTATTATGTTTATATTTTATACCTATATCTATTATATCTATGTCTATATTTTATACCTATATCTGTTATGTCTATATTTTATACCGATATCTATTATGTCTATATTTTATACCTAAAGTAATTATATCTATTATGTCTATATTTCATACCTATATCTATTATAACCATTATGTCTATATTGTATAACTGTATCTAGTATGTCTATATTTTATTCCTATATCTATTATAATTATTATGTCTATATTTGATACCTATATCTATTATATCCATTATGTCTATATTTTATAAGTAAATCTATTATATCTATTATGTCTATATTTCATACCTATATCTATTATATCTATTATGTATATATCTAGTATATCAATGATGTCTATATTTTATACCTATATCTACTATATCTATTATGTCTATATTTTATACCTATATCTATTATATCTATTATGTCTATATTTTATACCTACATCTATTATATCTATTATGTCGATATTTTATACCTATATCTATTATATCTATTATGTCTATATTTTATACCGATATCAATTATGTCTATATTTTATACCTATATCTATTGGATGTTTTATGTCTGTATTTTATACCTATATCTATTAGATCTATTATGTCCATATTTTATACCTCTATCTATTATATCTATGTCTATATATTATACCTACATCTATTATGTTTATATTTTACACCTATATGTATTATATGTATTATATCTATGTTTTATAACTATATCTATTATAACTATTATATCTATATTTTATACCTATATCTATTATGTCTATATTTTATACCTGTGTCTATTATATCAATGATGTCTATATTTTATACCTATAACTCTCATATCCATTATGAATATATTTTAAAACTATTTTATACCTATATCTATTATATCTGCTATGTCTGTATTTTATACCTATATCTATTATATGGATTATGTGTATATTTTATACCTGTATCTAATATGTCTATATTTGATACCTATATCTATTATATCTACTATGTCAATATTTTTTACCTATATCTATTATATCCATTATGTCTAAATTATATACCTATATCTGTTATAGGTATATTTTATACCTATATCCATTATATCTGTTATATCTATATTTTATACCTATAGCTTTTACAACTATTTTTTATACCTATATCTATTATATCTATTATATTTCTAATTTATAATTATATGTATTATATCTACATTTTATACCTATATCTATTATATCTAATATATCTATATTTCATTCCTATATCTATTATATTTACTTTTTATATCTTTATCTATTATTCCTATTATATCTATATTTTATTACTGTATCTATTATATCTATATTTTATACCTATATTTATTATATCTACTATGTCTTTATTTTATAGCTATACCTATTATGTCTCTTTTTTATAACTATATCTATTATATCTATTATGTCTCTATTTTATACCTGTATCTATTATATCTATTATTTCTATATTTTATACGTATATGTATGATATCTATTACTTCTATATTTTATACCTATTTCTATTATATCATTTAATTCTATATTTTATAGCTATATCTATTATATCTATTATGTCTATATTTTATATGTATATTGATTATATCTATTATGTCTATATTTTATATGTATATTGATTATATCTATTATGTCTATATTTTATACCTTTATCTATTGTATCTATTATATCTACATTTTTACCTTTATCGATTATATCTATTATGTCTATATTTTACACCTATATCTATTATATCTGTTATGTCTATATTTTATACCTATATCTATTATGCCTATATTTTATACCTATATCTATTATATCTATTATGTCTATATTTTATACCTATATCCATTATATCTATATTTTATACCTATAAGTATTATATCTATTATAACTATATTCTATATCTATATCTCTTATATCTATTATGTCTATATTTTATACCTATATCTATTATACCTATTATGTCTATATTTCATACCTATGTCGTTTACACGTATTGTCCATATTTTATACCTCTATTATATCTATGATGTCTATGTTTTTTACCTATATCTATTATATCTATTATGTCTGTATTTTATACCTATATCTATTATGGCTATATTTTCTAGCAATATCTATTATATCAGTTATGTCTATATCTATTATATCTATTATGTCTATATTTTATACCTATATCTATTATATCTGTTATGTCTATATTTCATACCTACATCTATTATATCTATTATGTCTATATTTTATATCTACATCTATTATATCTATTATGTCTATATTTTATATCTACATCTATCATATCTGTATTATATCTGTATCTATTATATCTATAATGTCTATATTACATACCTATATCTGTTATATCGATTGTGTCCATATTTTATACTTATATCTATTATATCTGTATTTTATACCCATGTCTCTTATATCTATATTTTATACCTATATCTATTATAACTATTTTGTCTATATTTTATAACTATATATTATGTCTATATTTTACACCTATATCTATTATATCTATTATGTCTATATTTTATAACTATACATTATGTCTATATTTTTTATCTATATCCATTATATATATTATCTCTATAGTTTATATCTATATCTATTATGTCTATATTTTACACCTATGTCTATTATATCTATTCTCTGTATATTTTATACGTATATCTATTATTTTTTTATGTCTGTATTTTACACCTATATCTATTGTTTCTATATTTTATACCTATATCTATTATACATATTATGTCTATATTTTATACCTATATCTATTATATCTATTATGTCTAAATATTATACCTATATCTATTATGTCTATATTTTATACCTATATCTATTATGTCTATATTTTCTACCTATATCTATTATATCTATTATGTCTATATTTTATACCTATATCTGTTGTATATATTATGTCAATGTTTTAAACCTATATTTATTATGTATATATTTTATACCTATATCTGTTATATCTATTATGTCTATATTTTATACCTATATCTATTATATCGATTATGTCTATATTTTCTACCTATATCTATTATATCTATTATGTCTGTATTGTATACCTATATCTATTATATCTATTATGTCTATATTTGATACCTATATGTATTATATCTATTATGTCTATATTTTATACCTATGTCTATTATATCTATATTTTATACCTATATCTATTATAACTATATTTTATACCGATATCTATTATATCTATATTTTATACCTTTATCTATAATACCTATTATATTTATATTTTATTATTATATCTATTATATCTATATTTTATTCCTATATCTATTATATCTATATTTTATACTTATATCTATTATATCTATATTTTATATGTATATCTATTATATCTATTGTATCGATATTTTATACCTATATCTCATGTCTATATTTTATAACCCTATTATATCTTTTCTGTCTATATTTTATAACGATATCTATTATATCTATTATGTCTATATTTTATACCTATGTATATTACATCTATTTTGTCTATATTTTATACCTATATCTATAATAACTATTATGTCTGTACTTCATACCTATATCTATTATATCTATTATGTCTATATTTTATACCTATGTCTATTATGTCTATATTTTATACCTATATCTATTATATCAACTATGGCTATATTTTATACCTATATCTATTATATCTATTATGTCTATATTTTATACCTATATCTGTTATAACTGTTATGGCTATATTTTATAGGTATAACTATTATGTCTATATTTTTTACCTATATCTATTATGTCTGTATTTTATACCTATATCTATTATGTCTATATTTTATACCTATTTCTATTATATCTATAATGTCTGTATTTTATACCTATATCTATATCTATTATGTCTATATTTTATACCTCTCTCTATTATATCCATTATGTCTATGTTTTATACCTATATCTATTATATCTATTATGTCTCTATTTTATACCTATACCTATTATGTCTCCTTTTATACCTATATCTTTTATATCTATTATGTCTATATTTTATACCTATATCTATTATATCTATTATGTCTACATTTTACACCTATATCTATTATATCTATTATGTCTATATTTTATACCTCTATCTATTATATCTATTATGTCTATATTTCATACCTATATCTATTATATCCTTTATGTCTATATTTTATACCTGTATCTATTGTATCTATTATGTCTATGTTTTATACCTATATCTATTATGTTTATATTTTTTACATATATCTATTATATCCATCATAACTATATTTTATATCTGTATCTATTATGTCTGTGTTTTATACCTATGTCTATTATATCTGTTATATTTATATTATATAACTATATCTATTATATGTGTATTTTATATCTATATCTATTATATCTATATTTTATACCTATATCTATTATATCTATATTTTATACCTGTATCTATTATATCTATTATGTCTATATTTTATACCTATATCTGTTATATCGATTATGTCCATATTTTATACCTGTATCTATTATATCTATATTTTATACCCATATCTATTATAACTATATTTTATACCTATGTCTATTATAACTATTATGTCCTATACTTTATAACTATATATATTATATCTATTATGTCTATATTTTATACCTATATCTATTATGTCTATATTTTATACATATATCTATTATATCTATTATGTCTATATTTTATACCTATATGTATTATACCTATTTCGTCTATATTTTATACCTATATCTATTATGTCTATATTTTATACATGTATCTATTTCTCCATTATGTCAATATTTTATTACCTATATCTATTATGTCTATATTTATACCCTATATCTATTCTGTTGATATTTTCTCTTATTTAACCTTTCTCTTTGTTATTTTTATATCTATATCTTTATACCGATTTTTTACCTTTGTTTATTCTATATTTATTTTATTTATTTTATTTAAGAATCCTGTAACCCCCTACGTTTCAGTTCCCCTGTCAATGTAAGTTTATTCTAGACTAGCTGTTATTTCTGTTTCAACACAGAAACTTTTTTTCCGTTTTTCTAAATTATATTTTTGTATAATATATCTGCAGTTGTATCATCATTTTTCTTCTAAAAAATTTACATTACACTACTCCATTTCTAACAAGTAACAAAACCCAAAAAAGTCTGTTACTGTTGTGGTACTAGAATTTTTTAAATTACTTCTAATCATAATTCTAAAAACATTAAACACTCTGATAAAACGGTATATAAAGCAAAGATTTTTACATTCACGAATATACAGTACTGTCTATACTAACTAAGGATCAAAAAAAGCGTTATTGAACTGATTCTACTTTTCCAAGAAAAACCGCCTGTAGAAACCTTCAGGATTTCCTTTATTACAAACGTACTGTCTTCACCTAACCCAGCTGGTTTACAAAAAAAAAAAAAAAGAAAAAACAAAAAAAAAAAGAAAAAGAAAAGGAAAAAGAAAACCCCGAACCAGACTCAACCTATGAAGGAAACCAACACTAGCATTTTACCAAATCTGTCATGTTTGAATGGTTAGAGCTCCATGGAAGAAAGATGCTAAGTAGCGCTTCCAAGACTTCGGGACCGCAAACCAATACACACGCATCATTACAAACAGAAGCAGTATGCCCAAACCACTGCTCACTATGATATGGTTCATAGGATGGCTGACATCAATATTTACTCATCTGCTCATTCATCCAGGAAGAAGGGGAGATCAGTTACTACTGTACTTTGATTGTGTTCAACTCAATCACCATGTTATAAAAATAGCAAGCTGCCATAATAAAAAATAAGGCTCCTCTATCCAGCACCAGTTATCTTCAGTTCTTCACCTCCAAGCCTACAAATGCCATAACCATATCCAAGGAACATAAGGGAGCAAAAAAACCGCATCTGATGTATTAGCTGGGACCATCACACTGTTCAGGCTGAGCTATTCCTCTGCCGTGTTATTTTTCTTATATTTTTGGTGTTTCATCTAATCATAAGGATTTTTAGGTCTAAATTATATGCACTCAAAAAAATGGGTGCATATATTTATATATAAATTCTGACTGAAGATGCGTGGCCATCAACCGAGTGCATGTTATATAGTAGGTACAAGCTTGCAAAGCCTCATTTTTACTGGTACAGCAGCTATGTGTCAGTGTAAATTGCTCCTATGTCCCTTGTATATCTCCAAGCTCTGAACAGGATAATGTCACAGACCATTTTGCCCCTTTGGCTGCTGGCATTATCTGACTTAATTCTCCATGTTTTCCCTCCCCCCACCCCCAATCTCCTGCAATAAACCATAGCCTTTAAGATTTTGTTTCTTCGGTTTTGATTGCCTGAGGTTTGATTGGTCCAGTTCTAACAGGTTTGGTGGCTATGGAGGGTGCAGGGGGTGGCTTTTCTTCTACTTTTTCCTGACAGACACCAGGAGGGTCGGTCAGTGTTTCAGGAGGTTTACTTGAATCACTGTCCACTTTCTGGGCTTTGCCTCCTATCGGTTTGCTCTGTTGCTGTTCAGAGAAGAACCGTTGCGTGGACTGAAGAACCTCTGCTCTCTGCTTTGCCAACACCTAGGACCAAATGTCTTGTGGCTGAGTCCTCTTCCCACAGCTCTCTTCTAGGGTGCAAACTGTGTAGGAAACGGTTGTGTCATTCTCACAGTGGCAGGGGCTGACTGGAACTGCTTCTGGTAGACAATACTGTTCATTTTGCTGGACTGGCTGTTCGGACTTGTAGAAGTAGCCCGGAAGGGACTAGATGTTGGTGTGGTGCTTCTACCAGCGATTGGAGGTGTGCCTGGTTTTATATCAATGCCACTTCCAAAGGCTTTTAGTTCCATTTCAGACATTTTTCCTGTGGTTGCAATCATGCTATGCTGTGTTCCAGCAGGAATTAATCCTCTGAAAGGCTGGCTTCCTTGTGCAGGACGACTCAGACTCTGAGCCTGTGCTTGGGGAGTGGTATGCTGTAACGGGGACTGAAGAGTCTGAGGCAAAGCAATTAGAGGTTGCCCTGTAGATCCAAAATTAGGCAAGGAAAGCTGGGATCCTGGTAAAGGTACTGTAACCTGCTGGAGAGCACTTGGTGACTGGGCAGTGTTATAAAAATTTGTCTGACCAGGCTGTTGTACTTGTCCAGAATAAAGATTTGAAGCCTGGGTAAGATTTGCTCTAGCCTGGAGAAGATGTGTGTCAATCAGCTGGGAACCTCCTAGTCCTGATGCCTGCCCCAGTTGATGTTCATACAATATGGGAATAGGCTGGGTATTTGATGTTTGCTGAAAGGCAAGACCAGATTGTGCCTTGGCAAGTTCTTGGTGTTGGACAGTTGGAAAGTTGTGAATAGCAGTCCCAGAAAGGACCACAGATGGCTGGGATAAACTGCTTTGCATAAAAGCTGGCTGAGATCTATATGGTTGAAGTGAAGAGCTGAACAATTCCTGAGCCTGGGAAACAGCAGGTCCAGCCCCCAAACTCAGTTGGGCTTGATGCTGCCCTTGCAGTGGTGCATAAATAGGGATTGGAATCTGCTGAACTGAAGTTGGCTGAGAGAGACCTGGTTGGAAACCCTGTTGTTGAGCCAAGGATGGTGGAGCCAATCGTGCATGCTGGGTATTAAATAAATGACTTGTGTCCATATAGAAGGCTGGGATTTGAGCTGCTGCAGACTGAGACACATAAACTTGCAGACTCTGTTGTTGCTGGGCAATAAGGGAAGGCATACAGCTTAACTGTGAAAAATGACTTGCAGAAGGCAGGCTGCTTGTCTGCAACTTCTGAGGTTTCACTTTACAAATATTTGGAGGGTCTGATGTGGTTGTAGATTTTGTGCTCAAAGAAGAGGTAGTGTATGTACCAGCTCCTGATAGTGTTGTTGTAGGAGTGACTGAAGCAACAGGAATCTGGGGCATCGATGCACTTGAGAACGAATTATAATTAGCAGTGCTTGGTGCACTGGCACTACTGCTGACTCCAGTTGCAATTGGAGGTGCTGTGGAAGTTACTGGAGACCCCTTTTCCCTTACATTTGGAGAATTCTCCCATTCCTTGCGTGCAGACTCCATCTTGAAGGTGAGGCTGAAAGTAGTGGGAGGAACTGAAGTTAGGCTGGAGCTCTGTTGTATAGTCTCTCTCTTAGGGAGGGGAAGGGTGTTAGGCAGGGGCACATTATTAACCAAAGTATCCTCCATCTTTGTGTTATTAGTAGCCACAGTGTTAGGCAGAGAAGAAGAGGGTGTAGTATAGTCTGTTACAGACTCCTTTGCATTAGTACCATATTCTGCAGATGATACCGAGATCTATTATGTCTATATTTTATACCTATATCTATTATGTCTATATTTTATACCTCTCTCTATTATATCTATTATGTCTATATTTTATACCTCTATCTATTATATCTATTATGTCTGTATTTCATACCTGTATCTATTATATCTATTATGTCTATATTTTATACCTATAGCTATTATGTCTACATTTTATACGTATATCTATTATATTTATTGTGTCTATATTTTATACTTACATCTATTATGTCTATATTTTATACCTATATCTATCATATCTATTATGTCTATATTTTATACCTATACATATCATATCTATTATGTCTATATTTTATACCTATATCGATTATATCTACTATGTCTATATTTTATACTATATCTATTGTATCTTTTATGTCTATATTTTATACCAATATCTTTTGTATGTATTATGTCTATATTTTATGCCGATATCTATTATATCTATTATGTCTATACTTTATAACTATATCTATTATGTGTATATTTTTTACCTGTATCGATTATACTTATTATGTCTATATTTCATACCTATATCTATTCTATCTCTTATGTCTATATTTTTTACCTATATATATTATATCTTTTATGTTTCTATTTTATACCTATATCCCTTATGTCTATATTTTATACCTATATCGATTATATCAATTATATCTATATTTTATACCTATATCTATTATACCTCTTATGTCTATATTTTATACCTATATCCATTATATGTATTATGTCCATATTTTATACCTATATCTATTATATCCACTATATCTATATTTTATACCTATATCTATTGTATCTATATTTGATATCTATATCCATTATATCTATATTTTATATCTATATCTATTATATCTATTATGTTTATATTTTATAACTATATCTATATCTATTATATCTATAATTTATACCTAAATCTATTATAACTATATTTTATACCTATAATTATTATATCTATATTTTATACCAATATCGATTATATATATTATATTTATATTTTATAATTATATCTATTATATCTATATTTTATAACTATATCTATTATATCTATTGTCTATATTTTATACCTGTATCTATTATATCTATTTTTTATACGTACATCTATTATATCTATTAATCTATATTTTATACCTATATCTATTATATCTATATTTCATACCTGTATCTACTATATCTATTATGTCTATTTTTTATACCTATATCTATTATATCTATTATATCTATATTTTATACCTATATCTATTATATCTATTATGTCTATCTATTATATCTATTACATCTATATTTCATACCTATATCTATTATATCTATATTTTATACCTGTATCTATTATATATATTATGTCTATGTTTTATACCTATATCTATTATATCTATTATGTCTATATTTTATACCTATTTCTATCTATTATGTCTATATTTTATACCTATATCTATCATATCTACTATGTCTGTATGTTATAGCTATATATATCATATCTATTATGTCTATATTTTATGCCTATATCTATTATATCTATTATGTCTGTATTTCATACCTATATCTATTATATCTATTATGTCTATATTTTATACCTATATCTATTATATCTGTTATGTCTATATTTTATAACTATATATTATGTCTATATTTTATATCTATATCCATTATATATATTATGTCTTTACTTTATATCGAAATCTATTATGTCTATATTTTACACCTATATCTATTACATCTATTATGTCTATATTTTATACCTATATCTATTATATCTATTATGTCTATATTTTATACCTATATCTAGTATATCTATTATGTTTGTATTATACACCTATATCTATTATATCTATTATGTCTATATTTTATACCTATATCTATTATATCTATTATGTCTGTATTGTATACCTATATCTATTATATCTATGACGTCTATTTTTGATACCTATATCTATTATATCTCTTATGTCTATATATTATACCTATATCTATTATATCTATTATATCTATATTTTATACCTATATCTATTATAACTATATTTTATACCGATATCTATTATATCTATATTTTATACCTTTATCTATTATATCTATTATATTTATATTTTATAATTATAGCTATTATATCTATATTTTATACCTAAAACTATTATATCTATTATGTCTATATTTTATACCTATACCTATTCTGTCTATATTTTATACCTATATTTATTATATCTATTATGTCTGTATTTTTTACCTATATCTATTATACCTATTATGTCTATATTTTATACCTCTATTATATCAATTACGTCTATATTTTATACCTATCTCTATTATATCTTTTATATCTATATTTTATACCTATATCTATTATGTCTATTATGTCTATATTTTATACCTATAACTATTTTGTCTATATTTTCTACCTCTATCTATTATATCTATTATGTTTATATTTTGTACCTATATCTATTATGTCTATATTGTATACCTTAATCTATTACATCTATTATGTCTATATTTTATAACTATATCTATTATATCTATTATGTCTATATTTTATACCTCTGTCTATTATATCTATTATATCTCTATTTTATACCTATATCTATTATATCTGTATTTTATACCTGTATCTATTATATCTATTATGTCTATGTTTTATACCTATATCTATTATATCTATTATGTCTATATTTTATACCTACATCTGTTATATCTATTATGCCTATATTTTATAAATATATTTATTATATCTATATTTGATATCTATATCTATTTTAAATATTATGTCTATATTTTATAACTATATCTGTTATATCTATTATGTCTCTATTTTATACCTGTATCTATTATGTCTATATTTTATACCTATATCGATTATATCTATTATGTCTATATTTTATCCCTATATCTATTATATCTATTATGTCTATATTTAATGCCTATATGTATTATATCTATTATGTCTATATTTTATACTTATATCTGTAATATTTATTATATCCATATTTTTAACCTATATCTATTATAACTATATTTAATATGTATTATATCTATATTTTATACCTATACCTATTTTATCTATTATATTATATTTCAAAACTATATCTATTATATCTATATTTTAAACCTATATCTATGATATCTATTATATCTACGTTGAATACCTATATCTATAATATCTATTATGTCTATAGTTTATACATATATCTATTATATCTATTATTACTATATTTTATAACTATATACATTTTATCTATTATATCTATATCTTATAGCTGTATCTACTATATCTATTATGTCTATATTTTATACCTATATCGATTATGTCTATACTTTATACCTATATAAATTATATCTATTATGTCTATATTTTATTTCTATATCTATTATGTCTATATTTTATAACTATGTATATTATATCTATTATGTCTACATTTTATACCTGTATCTATCTATTATGTCTATGATTTATACCTATGTCAATTATATCTATTTTGTCTATATTTTATACCTATATCTATTATATCTATTATGTCTATATTTAATACCTATATCTATTATATCTATTATGTCTATATTTTATACCTATATCTATTATAATTATTACGTCTATATTTTATACCTACATCTGTTATATCTATTATGCCTATATTTTATAAATATATCTATTATATCTATATTTTATATCTTTATCTATCATAAATATTATGTCTATATTTTATAACTATATCTGTTATATCAATTATGTCTCTATTTTACACCTATATCTATTATGTCTATATTTTATACCTATATCTATTATATCGATTATGTCTATATTTTATACCTATATCTATTATAACTATTACGTCTATATTTTATACCTACATCTGTTGTATCTATTATGCCTATATTTTATAAATATATCTATTATATCTATAGTTTACAACTATATCTATTATAAATATTATGTCTATATTTTATAACTATATCTGTTATATCTATTATGTCTCTATTTTATACCTATATCTATTATGTCTATATTTTATACCTATATCTATTATATCTATTATGTCTATATTTTATAACTTTGTATATCTATTACGTCTATATTTATACCTATATCTATTCCACCTATTATGTCTATATTTTAAACCTATATCTATTATGTTGATATTATATACCTATATCTAATATATCTATTATGTCTATGTTTTATACCTATTTCTATTATGTCTATATTTTATACCTATATTTATTATATCTATTATGTCTATATTTTATACTTATATCTGTAATATCTATTATATCTATATTTTATACCTATATCTATTATAACTATATTTTATACCTATAGGTATTTTATCTATGTTTTACACCTATATCTTTTATATATATTATATGTATATTTCATAAGTATATCTATTATATCTATATTTTAAACCTATATCTATTATATCTATTATATCTATATTTAATACATATATCTATTATATCTATATTTTATATGTATATCTATTATATCTATTATGTCAGTATTTTATACCTATATCTATTATATCTGTTATGTCTATATTTTTTGCCTATATCTATTATATCTATTATGTCTATATTTTTTTTTTTTTTTTTTTTTTTTTTTTTTTTGAGACGGAGTCTCGCTCTGTCGCCCGGGCTGGAGTGCAGTGGCCGGATCTCAGCTCACTGCAAGCTCCGCCTCCCGGGTTTACGCCATTCTCCTGCCTCAGCCTCCCGAGTAGCTGGGACTACAGGCGCCCGCCACCTCACCCGGCTAGTTTTTTTTTTTTTGTATTTTTTAGTAGAGACGGGGTTTCACCATGTTAGCCAGGATGGTCTCGATCTTCTGACCTCGTGATCCGCCCGTCTCGGCCTCCCAAAGCGCTGGGATTACAGGCTTGAGCCACCGCGCCCGGCCATGTCTATATTTTATACATATATCTATTATATCTATTATATCTATATTTTATACCTATATCTTTTATATCCATTTTTTATACCTATACCTATTATATCTATTACATCCATATTTTATACCTATATCTATTATATCTTTATTTTATACCCATATCTATTAATATCTAATATGTCTGTATTTTATACCAATATCTATTATATCCATTATGCCTATATTTTACACCTATATTTATTATATCTATTATGTCTATATGTTATACCTATATCTATTATATCTATTATGTCTATATTTTTCACCTATATCTATTATCTCTATTATGTCTATATTTAATACCTATATCTATCATATCTATTATGTCTATATTTTATACCTATATCTATTATATCTGCTATGTATATATTTTATACCTATATCTATTATATCTATTATGTCTATATTTTATACCTATATCTATTATGTCTATTATGTCTATATTTTATACATATATCTATTATATCTATTATATCTGTATTTTATACTTATATATATTATATCTTTTATGCCTATGTTTTATAAATATATCTGTTATATCTATTATGTCTATATTTTATACCCATATCTTTTATATCTATTTTGTCTATATTTTATACCTATTTCAATTATGTCTATATTTCATTCCTATACCTATTATGTCTATTATGTCTATCTTTTATACCTACATCTGTTATATCAATATTTTATCACAATATCTGTTACAACTATTTTATCTCTATTTCATACCTAGATCTACTATGTTTATATTTCATGAATATATCTACTGTATCTTTTAGGTCTATATTTTATACCTATATCTATTATATCTATTATGTCTATATTTTATACCTATATCTATTATATCTATTACGTCTATATCTATTATATCTATAATGTCTATATTTAATATCTATATCTTTTATATATGTTATGTCTATATTTTATACCTATATCGATTGTAATTCTTATGTCTATATTTTATACCTATATCAATCATGTCTATATTTTATACCTCTATATATTATATCTTTTATGTCTATATTTTATACCTATATCTATTATATCTATTATGTGTATATTTTATACCTATGTCTATTATATCTATTATGTCTATATTTTATACCTATGTCTATTATATCTATTATGTCTATATTTTATACCTATACATATTATGTCTATATTTTATTCCTATATCTATTATATCTATTATGTCTATAGTTCATGCCTATATCTATTATTTCTCTATTTTATACCTATATCTATTATAACTCTTATGCCTATATTTTATTTTATTTTTTTATTTTTTATTTTTTGAGACAGAGACTCACTCTGTCGCCCAGGCTGTAGTGCAGTGGCCGGATCTCAGCTCACTGCAAGCTCCGCCTCCCGGGTTTAAGCCATTCTCCTGCCTCAGCCTCCCGAGTAGCTGGGACGACAGGCGCCTCCCACCTCACGCGGCTAGTTTTTAGTATTTTTAGTAAAGACGAGGTTTCACCGTGTTAGCCAGGAGGGACTCGATCTCCTGACCACATGATCTGCCCGTCTCGGCCTCCCAAAGTTCTGGGATTACAGGCTTGAGCCACCACGCCCGGCCTTATGCCTATATTTTATAACTATATCTATAATATCTCTTGTGTCTATATTTTATACCTATATCTATTATGTCTATATTTTATACCTCTATCTATTATATCTATTATGTCTATATTTGATATCTATATCTATTATATCTATTATGTCTATATTTTATAGCTCTATCTATATCTATTATATACATATTTTATACCTATACCTATTATGTCTATATTTTATATCTATATCTATTATATCTACTATGTCTATATTTTATTCGTATATGAATTATATATATTATGTCTATTTTTCATACCTATATCTATTCTGTCTTTCAGGTTTATATTTTATACGTATATCTATTATATCTATATTTTATACCTGTATCTATTTTATGTATTATGTCTATATTTTATACCTATATCTATTATACCTGTAATGTCTATATTTTATACCTATATCTCGTATATCTATTATGTCTGTATTTTATACCTATATCTATTATATCCATTATATCTATATTTTATACCTCTATCTATTATTTCTATATTTTATACCTGTATCTATTACATCTCCTATGTCTGTATTTTATACGTGTATCTATTATATCTATTATGTCTATATTTTATATCTATATCTCTTATATCTATTATGTCTGTATTTTATACCTATATCTATTATACCTATTATGTCTATATTGTATACCTATATCTATTAAGTCTATATTTTTTACCTATATTTATTATATGTATTATGTCTATATTTTATAACTATGTCTATTATGTCTATAGTTTATATCTATATCTATTATGTCTATATTTCATACCGATATCTATTATGTCTATATTTAATATCTTTATCTATTATATATATGATGTCTGTATTTTATACCTATATCTATTATGTCTATATTTTATACCTATATCTATTATATCTATTATGTCTATATTTTATACCTATATCTATTATATCTATTATGACAATATTTTGTAGCTATATATATTATATCTATTATACGTATATTTTATACCTATATCTATTATATCTATTATGTCTATATTTTATACCTATAACTATTTTGTCTATATTTTTCACCTATATCTATTATATCTATTATGTCTATATTTTATACCTCTATCTATTATATCTATTATATCTATATTTTATACCTATATTTATTATAACTATATTTTATACCTATATTTCTTATATCTATATTTAATACCTATATCTATCATATCAATTAGATTTATATTTTATAATTATATCTATTATATATATATTTTATACCTATATCTATTATATCTATTATATCTCTATTTTATGACTATATCAATTATATCTATATTTTATACGTTTATCTATTATATCTATTCTATCTATACTTTATACCTATATCGATTATATCTATATTTTATACCTTTATCTATTATATCTATTATGTCTATATTTTTACCTATATCTATTATGTCTATTATGTCTCTATTTTATACCTGAGTCTATTATATCTATTATGTCTATATTTTATACCTATATCCATCAAATCTATTATATCTCTATTATACCTATATTTGTTATATCTATTATGTCTATATTTTATACCTATATCTATTATTTCTATTATGTCTATATTTTATACATTTATCTATTTTATGTATTATGTCTATATTTTATACCTATATCTGTCATATTTATTATGTCAATACTTTATACCTATATCTATTATGTCTATATTTTATACGTGTATCGACTATATGTATTAAGTCTATATTTTATAAATATATCTATTATATCTCTTATGTCGATATTTTATACCTATATCTATTATATCTATTATGTTTATATTTTATACACATATCTATTATGTCTATATTTTATACCTATATCTATTATATCTATTATGTCTATGTTTTATACCTTTATCTACTATACCTCTTATGCCTATATTTTATACCTATATCTATTATATCTATTATGTCTATATTTTATATCTTTATCCATTATATCTATTATGTCTGTTTTATACCTACATCTATTATATTATGTCTATTTTTTATGCCTATACCCATTTTATCCACTATATATATATTTTATACCAATATCGTATTATATCTATATTTTATACGTATATCCATTATATCTATTATTTCTATATTTTATACATATATCGATTATATCTATTGTCTATATTTTATACCTGTATCTACTATAACTTTTTATACATGTAGCTGTTATATCTATCATATCTATATTTTACAACTATATCTATTATATCTATATTTTGTACCTGTATCTATTATATCTATTATGTCTATATTTTATACCTATATCTATTATATCTATTATGTCTATATATTGTACCTATATCTATTATATCAATTATGTCTGTATTGTATACCTATATCTATTATATCTATTATGTCTATATTTGATATCTATATCTATTATATCTAGTATGCCTCTATTTTATACCTATATCTATTATATCTTTTATATCTATATTTTATAACTACATCTATTTTAACCATATTTTATACCGATATCTATTATATCTATATTTTATACCCTTATCTATTATATCTATTATATTTATATTTTATAATTGTATCTATTATATCTATATTTTATACCTATATCTATTATATCTATTATATCGATATTTTATACCTATATATATTATATCTATATTTTATACCCCTATCTATTATCTCTTTGATGTCCATATTTTATACCGATATCTATTATATCTATTATGTCTATATTTGATACCTATGTCTATTACATCTATTTTGTCTATATTTTATACCTATATCTATAATATCTATTATGTCTGTATTTCATACCTATATCTATTATATCTATTATGTCTATATTTTATACCTATATCTATTATGTCTATATTTTATATCTATATTATATCTATTATAGCTATATTTTATACCTATATCTATTATATCTATTATGTCTATATCATATACCTATATCGATTATAACTGTTATGTCTATATTTTATCGGTATATCTATTATGTCTATACTTTCTACCGATATCTATTATGTCTGTATTTTATACGAATATCTATTATGTCTTTATTTTATACCTATATCTATTATATCTATTATGTCTATATTTTATTCCTATATCTATTACATCTATTATGTCTACATTTTATACCTATATCTATTATATCTATTATGTTTACATTTTATAACTATATCTATTATATCTATTATGTGTATATTTATATCTATATCTATTATATCTATTATGTCTGTATTTTAAACCTGTATCTATTCTGTCTATATTTTACACCTATATCTATTATATCTATTATGTCTATATTTTATACCTATAACTATTTTGTCTATATTTTCTACCAATATCTATTATATCTATTATGTCTATATTTTTTAGCTATATCTATTATATCTATTATGTCTAAATATTATACCTATATTGATAATGTCTATATTTTATGCCTATATCTATTATAATTCTTATATCTATATTTTATACCTGTATCTATTATATCTATATTTTATACCAATATCAATTATATCTATTGTGTCTATATTTAATACCTATATCTATTATATCTATTAGGTCTATATTTTAAACCTATAACTATTATATCTAATATATCTATATTTTATACCTATATCTATTATGTCTATATTTTATACCTATATCTATTAAATCTATTATGTCTATATTTTATACTTATATCTATTATATCTCTTATATCTATATTTTCTACCTATATCTATTATGTCTATATATTATACCTATAAATATAATATCTATTATGTCTATATTTTATACCCATATCTATTATATCTATTATGTGTATATTTTATACCTATATCGATTATATCTATAATGTCTATATTTTATACCTATATCTATTATAATTCTTATGTCTATATTTTATACCTATATCAATTATATCTATATTTCATACCAATACCAATTATATCTATTGTATCTATATTTAATACCTATATCTATTATATCTATTATGTCTATATTTTATACCTATAACTATTATATCTAATGTATCTATATTTTATACCTATATCTATTATGTCTATATTTTATACCTATATCTATTAAATCAATTATGTCTATATTTTATACTTATATCTATTATATCTATTATATCTATATTTTATACCTAAATCTATTATGTCTATATATTATACCTATAAATATCATATCTATTATGTCTATATTTTATACCTATATCTATTATATCTATTATGTCTATATTTTATACCTATATCTATTATATCTATTATGTCTATATTTTATACTTATATCTATTTTATCTATTATGTCTATATTTTATACCTATTTGTATTATGTCTATATTTCATAACTATATCTGTTATATGTATTATGTCTATATTTTATACGTATATCTATTATATCTATATTTTATACCTATATCTTTTATATCTATATTTTATACCTATAATTATTATATCTATCTTTTATACCTATATCTATTATATATATTATGTCTGTCTTTTACACCTATATCTATTAGGTCCATTATGTCTATATATTATACCTGTATCTATTACAACTATTATGTCTATATTTCATACCTATATCTATTTTATCTATTATATCTATATTATATACCTATATCTGTTATATCTATTATGAATACATTTTATACCTACATGTATTATATCCATTATTTCTATATTTTATACCTATATCTATTATATCTGTATTTTATCTATATCTATTTATTATGTCTATATTTTATACCTATATCTATTATATCTACTATGTCTATATTATATCCCGATATGTACTATGTCTATATTTTATACCTATATCTATTAAATCTATTATGCCTATATTTTATACCACATTATCTGTTATATCTGCATTTTATACCTATATCTATTATGTCTATATTTATACCTATATGTATTATATTTATTATGTTTATATTTTATAACTATATCTATTATATCTATTCTGTCTATATTTTATACCTATATCTTTCATGTCTATATTTCATACATATATCTATTATATCTATTATGTCTATATTTCATACCTATATCTATTATATCTCTTATGGCTATATTTTATACCTCTATTATATCTATTATGTCTATATTTTATACCTCTATCTGTTACATCTATTATGTTTATATTTTATACCTATATCTATTATATCTTTTATATCTATTATGTCTATATTTTATACCTCTGTTATATCTATTGTATCTATTATGTCTGTATTTCATACCTCTATTATATCTATTATATCTATATTTTATAAATATATCTATTATACCTGTTATATCTATATTTTATACCGATGTCTATTATATCTGTCTATATCTATTATATCTATTATGTCTATATTTTATACGTATATCCATATCTATTATGTCTATATTTTTTACCTCTCTTGAATCTATTATGTCTATATTTTATACCTATATCGATTACATCTATTATGTCTATATTATATACCTATAACTATTATATCCATTATGTCTATATTTGATACGTATATCTATTATTTCTATTATGTCTATATTTTATAACTTTATCTATTATATCTATTATATCTATATTTTATACCTGTATCTATTATAAGTATATTTTATACCAATATGTATTACATCTATATTTTATACCTATGTCTATTGCATCTATATTTTATACATATATCTATTATATCTATTATATCTATATTTTATACCTATATCAATTATATCGATATTTTATATCTGTATCTATTATATCCATTATGTCTATATTTTATACCTATATCTATTATATCTATTATGTCTATATTTTCTACCTCTATTATATCTATTATGTCTTTATTTTCTACATATATCTATTATACCTATTTTGTCTATATTTTTTACCTATATCTGTTATATTTATTATGTCTATATTTTATACCTATACCTTCTATGTCTATATTTTATACCTCTATTATATCTATTATGTCTATGTTTTATACCTACGTCTATTATGTCAATATTTTATACCTATATCTATTATATGTATTATGTCTGTATTTTATACCTATATGTATTATATCTATTATGTCAATATTTTATACCTATATTTATTATATCTATTATACCTATATTTTATGCCTATATGTATTATGTTTATATTTTATACCTATATCTATTATATCTATTATGTCTATATTTTATAACTATATCTATTATGTCTATATTTTATACCTATATTTATTATATCTATTTTGCCTATATCTATAATGCATATTATGTCTATGTTTTATACCTGTATCTATTATGCCTATTGTCTATATTTTATGCCTCTATCTATTGTATCTTTTATGCCTATATTTCATAGCTTTATCTATTATATCTATTAGTTCTATATTTTATACCTCTATCTATTACATCTATTATTTCTATATTTTATACGTCTACTACTAAACCTATTATATTTTATACCTCTATGCATTATATCTATTATATCTATTTTGTCTGTATTTTATACCTCTGTCTATTATATCTATTATATCTAAATTTTATACGTCTATCTATTATATCTATTATGTCTATGTTTTATACCTATATCTATTATATCTATTATGTCTATATTTTTTATCTATGTCCATCATAACTATATTTTTACCTTTATCTATTATATCTGTCTTTTACACCCATATCTATTATATCTATTATATTTATATTTTATAATTATATCTATTATATCTATATTTTATACCTGTATCTATTATATCTATTATATCTATATTTTATACATATATCTATTATAGCAATATTTTATACCTGTATCTATTATATCTATTATGTCTATATTTTATACCTATATCTATTATTTCTATATTTTATACCTATATCTATTATAACAATTTTGTCTGTACTTTGTACACAAATGTATTATGTCTATATTTTAAACCTATACGTATTATATCTATTATGTCTGTATTTTATACCTGTATCTATTATATCTATTATCTCTATATTTTATTCCTATATGTATTATATGTATTATGTCTATATTTTATACCTATCTGTTATAATTACTATGTCTATATTTTATACCTATATCTCTTATATCTATTATGTCTATATTTTATACCTATATCTTTTATATCCATTATACATACATTTCATTCCTTTATCTATTATATCTATATTTTATACCTATATCTTTATATTTATTATATCTATATTTTATACCTATATCGATTGCATGTCTTTATATACCTAAATCTATTATGTCTATTAAATCTATATTTTATACCTATATCTATATCTGTTATATCTATATTGTACTCCAATATCTACTATATATATTATATCTGTATTTTATGCCTATATTTATTATATCCATTGTGTCTATATTTAATACCTATATCTTTTATATCTATTATGTCTATATTTTATACCTATATCTATTATATCTATTAAGTCTATATTTTATACCTATATCTATTATATTTATTATGTGTGTATTTTATAACTATACCTATTATGTCTGTATTTTATATCTACATCTATTATATTAGTTATGTCTATACTTTATACCTCTATCTTTTATACCTATATTTTATACCTATGTCTATTATACCTATTATATCTGCACTTTATACCCAAATCTATTATATCTGTATTTTATACCTATATCTATTATATGTATTATGTCTATATTTTATACCTGTATCTATTATATCTATTATGTCTATATTTTAAACCTATATCTATTATATGTATTATGTCTATGTTTTATACCAATATGTGTGATATCTATTATGTCTATATTTTATACCTATATCATTTATATCTATATTTAATTCCTATATCTATTATATCTATTATATTTATATTTTATAACTGTATGTATTATATCTATATTTTGTACCAATATCCATTATATCTGTTTTTTATACCTATACCTATTATATCTATTATATCTATATTTCATACCTATATCTATTATATATATATTTTATACCTATATGTATTATATCTATTATGCCTATGATTTATACCCATATCTATTATATCTATTAGATCTATATTTTATAGCTATATCTATTATATCTATTAGGTCTATATTTTTTACTTATATCTATTATGTGTATATTTTAAAACTATATCTATTATGTCGATATTTTATACATATATCTATTATGTCTGTTATGTCTATATTTTATACCTATATATATAATATCTATCATGTCTATATTTTCTACCTATATCTATTATATCTATTATGTCTATATTTTATACCTATACCTATTATGTCTATATTTCATACCTATATCTATTATATCTATTATGTCTATATTTTACACCTGTGTCTACTATGTCTCCATTTAATACCTATATCTCTTATATCTATTATGTCTATATTATTTAGCTACATCTATTATATCTAATATATCTATAATGTATACCTATATCTATTATATCTATTATATCTATATTTTATAACTATATCTCATATCTATTATCTCTGTATTTTATACCTATATCTATTATATCTATTATATCTATTTTTTACACCTATATCTCTTATAACTCTATTTTATACCTTTATCTGTTATCTGTGTATTTTATATCTTTATTATATCTATTATATTTATATTTTAAAATTATATATATTATATCTATATTTTATTCCTGTATCTATATCAATCTATATTTTATACCTATATCTATTATATCTATTATGTCTATATTTTATACTTGTATCTATTATATCTATTATATCTATATTTTATACCTATATCTATTATATCTATATTTTATTTCTGTATCTATTATATCTATTATGTCTGTATTTTATATCTATATCTATTATATCTATTATGTCTATATTTTATACCTATAACTATTATGACTACATTTTATACCTATATCTGTTTTATATATTATGTTTATATTTTATACCTATATCTATTATATCTCTTATGTCTATATTTTATACCTATATCTGTTATATCTGTTATGTCTATATTTTATACCTATATATACTATATCTGTTATGTCTATATTTTATACCTCTATCTTTCATGCCTATATTTTATACCTATATCTATCATATCTATTATGTTTGTACTTAATACCCAAATCTATTATGTCTTATTTTATACCTGTATCTTTTATATCTATTATGTCTATATTTTATACTTATATCTATTATATCTATTATGTGTATATTTAATACCTATATCTATTATATCTATTATGTCTATGTTTTATACCGATATCTATTATATCTATTACGTCTATATTTTATACCGATATCTATTATACTTACTATGTCTATATTTTATACGTATATCTATTATATCTATTATGTCTATATTGTACCACTGTATCTATTATATCTATGATGTCTATATTTCATACCTATATCTATTATGTCTATATTTTATACCTATATCTATTATATCTATTATGTGTATATTTTATACCTGTATCTATTATATCTATTATGTCTGTATTTCATACCTCTATCCATTACATCTATTAAGTGTATAATTTATACCTCTATCTATTATATCTATTATGTCTATATTTTACACCTCTATCTATTATATCTATTATGTCTATATTTTATACCTCTAATATATATATTATGTCTATATTTTATAGCTATTATGTATTATATCTATTATGTCTATATTTTATACCTATATCTGTTATATCTATTATGTCTAAATTTTATACCTCTCTTATATCTATTATGTCCATATTTTATACCTATTATGTATTATATCTATTACGTCTATATTTTATACCTATATCTATTATATCTATTAATCTATATTTTTATCTATATCTATTATATCTACATTTTATACCTATATGCATTATATCTATTATATCTACATTTTATACTTGTATCTATAATATCAATTATATCTATATTTTATACCTATAACTATTTTATATATATTTTATGCCTATATCTATTATATCTATTTTGTCTATAATTTATACCTGTATTTACTGTATCTATTATGTCTATATTTTATACCTACATCTATTATGTCTATATTTTATACCTATATCTAGTATATCTATTATGTCTATATTTTATACCTATGTCTATTATATCTATTATGTCTAAATTTTATACCTGTCTTATATCTATTATGACCATATTTTATACCTATATCTATTATATCTACTATGTCTATGTTTTATATGTATGTCTATTATATCTATTATAACTATATTTTATACCGATATCTATTATATCTATATTTTATTCCTATATCTATTATATCTATTATATCTATATTTTATACCAATATCTGTATCTGTTATCCATATTTTATACCTATATCTATTATATATATTTTATCCATATTTTATACCTATATCTATTATATCTATATCTATATTTGATACCTATATCTATTATATCTATATTTTATACCTATATCTATGATATCTATTATGTCTATATTTTATACCTATATCTATTATGTCTATATTTTATACCTATATCTATGATATCCATTATGTCTACATTTTATTCCTATATTTATTATATCTCTTATGTCTATATTTTGTACCTATATCTACTATTTCTATATTTTATACCTGTATCTATTTTATCTATTATGTCTATATTTTATACCTATCATATTATGTCTATATTTCATACCTATATCTATTATATCTATTATGTCTATAGTTCATGCGTATATCTATTATTTCTATATTTTATACCTATATCTATTATAAGTCTTATGCCTATATTTCATTTTATTTTTTTATTTTTTATTTTTTGAGACAGTGTCTCGCTCTTTCGCCCAGGCTGAAGTGCAGTGGTCGGATCTCAGCTCACTGCAAACTCCGCCTCCCGGGTTTAAGCCATTCTCCTGCCTCAGCCTCCCGAGTAGCTGGGACTACAGGCGTCTGCCACCTCGCCCGGCTAGTTTTTTGTATTTTTTAGTAAAGACGAGGTTTCCCCGTGTTAGCCAGGAGGGTCTCGATTTCCGGACCTCGTGATCCACCCGTCTCGGCCTCCGAAAGTGCTGGGATTACAGGCTTGAGCCACCGCGCCCGGGCTTATGTCTATATTTTATAACTATGTCTATTATAACTCTTATGTCTATATTTTATACCTGTATCTATTATGTCTATATTTTATACCTCCATCTATTATATCTATTATGTCTCTATTTGATACCTATATCTATTATATCTATTATGTCTATATTTTATACCAATATCTATTATATCTATTATGTCCATATTTTGTACCTATATCTATTATGTCTATATTTGATACCTATATCTATTATATCTATTATGTCTATATTTTATATCAATGTCTATTATATCTATTATGTCTATATTTTATACCTATACTTATTATATCTATTATGTCTACATTTTATACATCTATCTATTATATCTATTATGTCTATATTTTATACCTATTTCTATTATGTCTATAATGTGTATATTTTATACCTATACCTATTATATCTATTATGAGTATATTTTATACCTATATCTATTATGTCTATATTTTATATCTATATCTATTATATCTACTATGTCTATATTTTATTCGTATGTGTATTATATATATTATGTCTATATTAAATACCTATATCTATTATACCTATAATACCTATATTTTATACCTATATCTATTACATCTATTATATATGTATTTTATACCTATATCTGTTACATGCATTATATCTGTATTTTATATCTGTATCGATTATATCTATATTTTATAGCTATATGTATTATATCTATTATATCTATATTTTTTACATATATCTTTTATATCTATTATATGTACATTTTATACCTATATCTATTATATCTATGTTTTATACCTATGTCTATTATATCTATTATATATGTATTTTATACCTATGTTTACATCTATCATATGTATATTTTATACCTACATCTATTATGTATATTATATTTGTATTATATACCTATATATAATATGTCTATTATATCTATATTTGATACCTATATCTATTATGTCTATATTTTATAACTATATCTATGCTACCTATTATGTCTATATTTTATATCTATATCTATTATATCTATTATGTCTATATTTTCTAGCTTTATCTTTCATAACTATTGTATCTATATTTTATACCTATATCTATTATATTATTATATCTATATTTTATAAATCTATGTATTATGTCAATATTTTATACCTTTATATATTATATCTATTATATCTATAATTTATACCTATATCTATTATGTCTATTTATATAGATATATGTATTATAATAATTATGTCTATATTTTATACAATATCTATTATGTCTATATGTTATAACTATATCGATTATATCTTTTGTGTCTATATTTTACACCTATACCTATTATGTCTATTAGGTCCATATTTTATACTATATCTATTATATCTATTGTGTCTATTTTTTATGCCCATATCTATTATATCCATTATATCTATATTTTATACCTGTATCTATTATATCTATATTTTATAGCTATATCAATTATATCTATATTTTATACCTATATCTATTATATCTATTATGTGTATATTTTATAAACATATCTCTCATGTCTATAGTTTATACCTATATCTATTATATCTATTATGTCTATATTTTATACCTATATCTATTATATCTATTATGTCTCTATTTTATACCTATATCTATTATATCGATATTTTATACCTATATCTATTATATCTCTATTCTATACCCCTATCTATTATATCTTTTATGTCTATATTTTATTCCGATATCTATTATATCTCTTATGTCTATATTTTATACCTATGTCTATTACATCTATTTTGTCTATATTTTATACCTATATCTATATCTATTGTGTCTGTATTTCATACCTATATCTATTATATCTATTACGTCTATATTTTATACCTATATCTATTATGTAGATATTTTATTCCTATATCTATTATATCTATTATGGCTATATTTTATACCTACATCTATTATATCTATTATGTCTATATTTTATATCTACATCTATTATAACTGTAATGTCTACATTTTATGGGTATATCTATTATGTCTATATTTTATACCTATATTTATTATGTCTGTATTTTATACCTATATCTATTATGACTTTATTTTATACCTATATCTATTATATCTATTATGTCTATACTTTATAACTGTATCTATTATATCTATTATGTCTATATTTAATACCTATATCTATAATGTCTATATTTTATACCTGTATCTGTTATATCTATTATGTCTATATTGTATACCTATATCTATTATGTCTACAATTTATACCTATATATATTATATCTATGATGTCTATATTTTATAACTGTCTATTATATCTATGATGTCTATATTGTATACCTATACATATTATATCTATTATGTCTATATTTAAAAGCTATATCTATTTTATCTATTATGTCTATATTGTATACCTATATCTATTATATCTATTATGTCTATATTTAATACGTATATCTATTTTATCTTTTATGTCTATATTTTCTACCTATATCTATTATATCTATTACATCTGTATTTTATACCTATATCTATTATAACTATATTTTATACCTATATCTATTGCATCGCTATTTTATACCTATATCTATTATATCTATTATATTTATTTTTTATAATTATATCTATTATATCTATATTTTATTCCTGTATCTATTATATCTATTATATCTACATTTTATAGCTATATCTATTATATCTATATTTTATACGTATCTCTATTATATCTATTATATCTACATTTTATACATATATCTATTGTATCTATATTTTATACCTGTGTCTATTATATCTATTATGTCTATATTTTATACCTATATGAATAATATGTATATTTTATAACTGTATGTATTACATCTATATATTATTCCTATATCTATTATATCTATGATGTCTATATTTTATACGTATATCTATTATATCCATTATGTCTATATTTTATGCCTATATCTGTTTTATTTCTTATGACTATATTATATACCTATGTATATTATATCTATTATGACTTATTTTTTACCTTTATCTATTATATCGATTATGTCTACATTTTATACCTATATCTATTATATCTATTATGTCTATATTTTATAACTATATCTATTATATCTATTATATCTATTTTTTATACCTACATCTATTATATCTTTATTTTATACCTATATCTATTATGTCTATATTTTATACCTATAACTATTATGTCTATATTTTATACATATATCTATTATGTCTGTTATGTCTATATTTTATATCTATATCTATTATATCTATATTTTATACCTATGTCTATTATATCTATTATATCCATATTTTATATCCATATCTATATTTTATACCTGTATCTATTCTATCTATTGTATCTATATTTTATATCTATATCTATTATATCCATATTTTATACCTGTATCTATATCTATTATATCTTTATTTTATATCTATATCTATTATATCCATTATATCTATATTTTATATTTCTATGTACTATGTCTATTATATCTATGTTTTATACCTATATCTATTATATCTAGTATATCTATATTTCATACCTATATCTATAATACCTCTATATTTTTAATATATCTATATCCATTTTATCTATATTTTATGACTATATCTATTATTTCTATTATATGTATATTTTATACATATATATATTATATCTATTATATCTATATTTTATACCTCTAGTTATTATAACTGTATTTTATACCTATATCTCTTATATCCATTATGTCTATATTTTGTACGTGTATCTATTTTGTGTATAATTTATACCTCTGTCTATTAGATCTATTATGTCTGTATTTTATACCTATATCGAGTATGTCCATGTTTTACACCTGTAACTATTTTATCTATTATATCTATATTTCATACCTATATCTATTACATCTATTATGTCTATATCTATTTTATCAAATATGTCTATATTTTATACCTATATCGATTATGTCTATTATGTCTATATTTTAAAACTATATCTATTGTATATATTATGTCTATATTTTATACGTCTACATATTATATCTATTATGTCTCTATTTTATACCTCTATCAATTATATCTATTATGTCCATATTTTATACCTCTACCTATTATATCTATTATATGTATATTTCATACCTCTGTCTATTATATCTATTATGTCTATACTTCACACCTCTATCTATAATATCTGTTATGTCCATATTTTATATCTCTATCTATTATATCTATTATGTCTATATTTTATAACTATATCTACTATATCTATTATGTCTCTATTTTGTACCTATATCTATTATATCTATTATGTCTGTATCTATTATATCTATTATGTCTATATTTTATATCTATATCTACTATATCTACTAGGTCTATATATTGTACCTACATCTATTATATATATTATGTCTATAATTTATACCAATATATATTATATCTATTATGTCTATATTGTATATCTGTACCTATGATGTCTATATCGTATACCTATATCTATTATGTGTATATTCTATACCTATATCTTTTATATCTATTATGTCTATATTTTATACTATATCATGTCTATATGTTTTACCTATATCTATTTTATCTATTATGTCTATCTTTTATACCTATAAATATTATATCTATTATATCTATATTTCATACCTATATATATTATATCAATTATGTCTACATTTTATACCGATATCTATTATATCTATTATGTCTATATTTTATTCCTCTATCTGTTACATCTATTATATCTATATTTTATACCTATATCTATTATAACTATATTTTATACCAATATTTCTTATATCTATATTTCATACCTATATCTATTATATCTATTATATTTATATTTTATAATTAGGTCTATTATATCTATATTTTATACTTATATATATTATATCTATTATATCTATATTTTATGCCTGTATCAATTATATCTATATTTTATACATATATCTATTATATCTAATATATCTATATTTTATACCTATATCGATTATATCTATATTTCGTACCTTTATGTATTATATCTAATATGTCTGCATTTTACTCCTGTATCTATTATGTGCATATTTCATACCTATATCTACTATATTTATTATGTCTTTACTTTATACCTATATCTGTTATATCTATTATGTCTATATTTTATACCTATACATATCCATTATGTCTATATTTTATACCTATATCTATTATATCTATTATGTCTATATTTTACAACTATATCTATTATATCTATTATGTCTATATTTTATACCTCTATCTATTATATCTATTATGTCTATATTTTAAACCTCCATTATATCTATTATGTCTATATTTTACACCTCTATCTATTATGTCTATTATGTCTATATTTTATAACTATATTTATTATATCTATTATGATTATATTTTATACATATATCTATTATGTCTATATTTTAACTATATCTATCATGTACATTATGTGTATATTTTATACCTATATCTATTATATCTATTATATCTGTATTTTATTCCCATATCTATTATATCTATTATGTCTATATTATATACATATATCTATTTTATCTATTATGTATATATTTTATGCTTACATCTATTATATCTATTATGTCTATATTTCATACCTATATGTATTATATATATTATGTCTATATTTCATACCCATATCTATTATGTCTATATTTTATACCTATATCTATTATATCTAATATGTCTGTATTTTACTCCTGTATCAATTATGTCTATATTTTATACCTCTATCTATTATATCTATTATGTCTATATTTTATACCTATATTTATTATATCTTTATGTCTATATTTTATACCTATATATATTATATCTATTATGTCTCTATTTTATACCTATATCTATTATATCTATTATGTCTATATTGTACAACTATATCTATTATATCTATTATGACTATATTTTATTCCTCTATTATATCTATTATGTCCATATTTTACACCTCTATCTATTATATCTATTATGTCTATATTTTATACCTCTATTATGTCTATTATGTCTATATTATATAACTATATTTACTATATCTATTATGATTATATTTTATACATATATTTATTATGTCTATATTTTATACCTATATCTATTTTACCTATTACGTCTATATTTTATACCTATATTTATTTAATTTATTGTGACTATACTTCATAGCTATATCTATTATGTCTATATTTCATACCAATATCCATTATAACTATTATGTCTATATTTTATATCGTTATCTATTATATCTATTATGTCTATATTTTATACCTATATCTATTATATTTGTTATGTCTATATTTCATACCTATATTTATTATATCCACTATATCCATTTTTTATACCTATATCTATTAAGTCTATATTTGATACCTATATCTATTATATCTATTATGTCTATATTTGATACATACATCTATTATAGCAATTATGTCTGTATTTTATACCTATATCCATTATATCTACTATGTCTATATTTTCTCTCTCTATTATATCTATTATATCTATATTTATAACTCTATCAATTATATCTATTATGTTTATATTTTATACCTCTATATATTTTATCTATTATGCCTATATTTTTTACCTATATCTATGATATCTATCATGTCTATATTTTATACCAATATCTATTATATTTATAATGTCTATATTTTATACCTATATCTACTATGTCTATATTTTATACCTATCTGTTATATCCATTATGTCTATATTTTATACCTGTATCTCATATATATTATGTCGATATTTTATATATTTTTTTATTATATCTATTATGTCTATATTTCATACATATACTTATTATGTCTATATTTTATACCTATATCTATTATATCCGTTATACCTATATTTTATACCTTTATCTATTATATCTATTAAGTCTATATTTTGTACCTATATTATATCTATATTTTATACCTATATCTACTATATCTATTATATCTATATTTTATACCTATATCTATTATACCTATATTTTATACCTATATCTATTGTATCTCTTTTTACACCTATATCTGTGTCTCTTATATCTATATTTTATACCTATATCTATATCTGTAATATCTATATTTTATTCCTCTATCTTTTATATATATTATATCTATATTTTATGCCTATCTTTATTATATCTGTTATGTCTATATTTAATACCTATATCTATTATATCTATTCTGTCTGTATTTTATACCTCTCTTATATGTATTATGTCCATATTTTATACCTATTTCTATTATATCTAATACGCCTATATTTTATACCTATATCTATTATATCTTTTATGTCTATATTTTATACCTATATCTATTATATCTCTATTTTATACCTCTCTTATACTTATTATGTGTGTATTTTATACCTTTATCTATTATGTCTATATTTTATATCTACATCTATTATATCTGTTATGTCTATATTTTCTACCTCTATCTTTTATGCCCATATTTTATACCTATATCTATTATATCTATTATGTCTGTACTTTATACCCAAATCTATTATGTCTATGTTTTTTACATATATCTCTTATATCTATTATGTCTATATTTCATACCTGTATCTATTATATCTATTATGTCTGTTTTATTCCTATATATATTATAACTATTATGTCTATATTTACACCGATATCTAGTATATCTATTTTGACTATATTTTATAACTTTATCTATTATACCTATTATGTCTATATTTTATTCCTATATCTATTATGTCTATATTTACTACCTATATGAATTATGTCAATATTTTCTACCTATATCTATTTTAGGTATTATGTCTATGTTTTATACCTATATCTATTATATCTATTATGTCTATATTTCATGCCTTTATCTATTATATCAATTATATCTATATTTTATACCTATATCAATTATATGTATATTTGATACCCATATCCATTACATCTATTATGTCTATATTTTATACCTATATCTATTATATCTATTATGTCTACATCTTATACATATATCTATTATATCTATTATGTCTATATTTTATACCTATATCTATTATATCTATTATGTCTGTATTTTATACCTACATGTATTATATCTATTATGTCTATATTTTATACTTATATCTATTATATCAATTATGTCTATATTTTATACCAATATCTATTATATCTACTATGTCTGTATTTTATACCTATATCTAATATATTTATTATATCAATGTGTTTTACCTATATCAATAAAGCTATTATGTCTGTATTTTATACATATATCTATTATATCTATTATGTCTATATCTTATACCTATGTCGATTATATCTATTATGTCTTTATTTTAAACCTATACCTATTATATATATTATGTCTATATTTCATACCTATATCTATTATAACCATTATGTCTGTATTTTATACCTATATCTATTATATATATGATGTCTATATTTTACACCTATTTCGATTATATCTATTATATCTATATTTTATACCTATATCTAGTTTATCTATTATATCTATATTATTTACGTGTATCCATTTTATCTATTATGTCTATATTTTGTACCTATATCTATTATGTCTATTATGTCTATATTGTATACCTATATCTATTATATCTATTATGTCTGTATTTTATAACTACATCTATTATGTCTATTATGTCTATATTTTATACCTCTATCTATTACATCTATATTTTATACCTATATTTATTATGTCTATATTTCATACCTTCATTTTTATAACACTTATGTCTATGTATTATACCTATATCTATTATATCTATTATTTCTATATTTTATACCGATATCTATTATATCCATTATGTCTATATTTTATACCTATATCTATTATATCTACTATGTCTATATTTTACACCTATATCTATTATATCTATTACGTCTATTACTTATACCCATCTCTATTATATCTATTATGTTTATATTTTATACCTATATCTATTATATCTATGTCTATATTTTATACCTATATCGATTTTGTCTATAGTTTATACCTATTTCAATTATGTCTGTATTTTATTCCTATATCTATTATATCTCTTATGTCTACATTTTATACCTATATCAATTATATCTATTTTGTCTATCTTTTATACCTATATCTATTATATCTATTATGTCTATATTTTATACCTATATCTCTTATATCTATTATGTCTATATTTTATATGTATATCGATTATATCTATTATATCTATATTTTATACCAATATCTATCATATCCATTATGTCTATATTTTATATCTATATCTATTATATCCATTATGTCTATAATTTATACCTGTATCTATTATATCTACTGTGTCTATATTTTACTCCTATATCTATTATATCTATTACGTCTATATTTTATACCCATCCCTATTATATCTATTATGATTATATTTTATACCTATATCTATTATATCTATGTCTATATTTTATACCTATATCTATTTTGTCTATATTTTGTACCTATATCTATTAAATCTATTATGTCTATATTTTATATCTATATCTATTATGTCTATATTTTATACCTATAACTATTATATCTATTTTGTCTATATTTTATACCTATATCTACTATATCTATATTTTATACCTATATCTATTATATCTATTATGTCTGTATTTTACACCTATATCTATTATATCTATTATGTCTCTATTTTATACCTATATCTATTATATGTATTGTGTCGATATTTTATACCTATACCTATTATATCTGTATTTTATTCCTATATCTATTATATCTATTATGTCCATAGTTTATACCTATACGCATTATGTCTATATTTTGTACCTATATCTATTATATCTATTATGTCTCTATTTTATACCTATATGTATTATATCTATTATGTCTGTATTTCATACCTATATCTATTATATTTATTATATTTATATTTTATAATTATATCTATTATATCTATATTTTATACCTGTATCTATTATAACTATTATATGTATATTTTATATCTATATCTATTTTATCTATATTTTATACTTATGCCTATTATATCTATTATGTCTATATTTTATACCTATGTCTATTATATCTATTATGTCTATAATGTATACCTATACTTATTATATCTATTATGTCTACATTTTATACATCTCTCCATTGAATCTATTATGTCTATATTTTATACCTATATCTATTATGTCAATTATGTGTATATTTTAAACCTGTATCTTTTATATCTATATTTTATGCCTATATCAATTATATCTATATTTTATACGTATATCTATTATATCTATATTTTATACCTATATCTATTATATCTATATTTCATACCTTTATCTATTATATCCATTATGTCTTTATTTTACTCCTATATCTATTATGTCTATATTTTATACCTATATGTATTATATCTATTATGTCTATATTGTATACCTATATCTATTATATCTATTCTGTCTATACTTTATACCTATAAATATTATAACAATTATGTTTATATTTTATACCTATATCTATTATATCTATTATGTCTATATTTTATGCCTATATTTATTATGTCTATATTTTATACCTATGTTTAATATATGTATTATGTCTATATTTTATACCTATAGGTATTATATCTCTTATGTCTATATTTTATACTTATATCTATATCTATTATGACTATATTTTCTACCTATATCTATTATGTCTATGTTTTAAACCTATATCTATTATATCTTTTGTGTCTATATTTTATACCTATATCTATTATGATTATTATGTCTATATTTTACCTCTAGCAATAGTATCTGTAATGTCTATAATTTATACATCTATCCATTATGTCTATTATGTCTTCTTTTGTAACTCTATGCATTATATATATTATGTCGATATTTTATACCTATATCTGTTATATCTATTATGTCTATATTTTATACCTATATCTATTATACCTATTATGTCTATATTTTATACCTATATCTATTATATCTATTATGTCTATATTTTACCTCTATTACATCTATTATGTCTATAATTTATACATCTATCTATTATGTCTATTATGTCTATATTTTATACCTCCATTTATTATATCTATTATGTCTATATTTTATACCTCTATCTCTTATATCTATTGTGTCGATAATTTATACCGCTATTATATCTATTATGTCTATATTTTGTACCTTTATCTATTATATATATTATGTCTGTATCATTTATATCTATTATGTCTATATTTTATACCTATATCTGTTATATCTATTATGTCTATATTTTATACTTCTATTATGTCTATTATATCGATATTTTATAACTATATTTATTGTATCTATTATGATTGTATTTTATACATATATCTATTATGTCTATATTTTTCCTATATCTATCATATATATTATGTGTATATTTTATACCTATATCTATTATATATATCATATATATATTTTATACCCATATCTATTATATCTATTATGGCTATATTTTATACCTATATCTATTTTATCTTTTCTGTCTATATTTTATACCTCCATCTATTATATCTATTGTGTCTATACTTTATACCTATATCCATTATGTCCATATTTTATATCTTTATCTCTTATATCTATTATGTCTATATGTTATACTTCTATCTTTTATATCTATTATATCTGTATTTTATGCCTATATCTATTATTTCTATATTTTTTACCTATATCTATTACATATATTATGTCTATATTTTATACCTATATCTATTATGTCTGTATTTTATACCTATATCTATTATATCTATTATGTCTATATTTAATACCTATATCTATTATATCTATTATGTCTATATTTTATACCTCTATCTATTATATCTACTATGTCTATATTTTATATCAATATCTATTTATATATTATATCTATTATGTCTAAATATTATAACTATATCTATTATGTCTATATTTTAGACCAATATTTATTATGTCTGTATTTCATACCTACATCTATTATATCTATTATGTCTATATTTTATACCTATATCTATTATATCTATTATGTCTACATTTTATACCTATGTCTTTTATGTCTATATTTTATACCTATATCTATTATATCTAATATGTCTATGTTTTATAGCTATTTCTATTATATCTATTATGTCTTTATTTTATACCTATATCTATGAAATCTATTATGTCTCTATTGTATACCTATATTTGTTATATCAATTATGTCTGTATTTTTACCTATATCTATTATATCTATTATGTCTATATTGTACACCTATATCTTTTGTATGTATTATGTTTATATTTTATACCGATATCTATTATATCTATTATGTCTCTACTTTATACCTATATCTATTATGTCTATATTTTATACCTGTATCGATTATATTTATTATGTCTATATTTTATACCTATATCTATTAGACCTCTTATGTCTATATTTTATACCTATATCGATAATATCTATATTTTATCTATATCTATTATATTTATTATATCTATATTTTATACCTATATCTATTATATCTGTTATGTATATATTATATACCTATATCTATTATGTCTATATTTTATACCTATATGTATTATATATATTATGCCTGTATTTTATACCCCTATTATATCTGTTATATCTATATTTTTTACCTATATCTATTATGTCTATATTATATACCTATATGTATTATATCTTTTATGTCTATATTTTATAAGTACATCTATTGTATCTATTATGGCTATGTTTTATACCTATATCTGTTAGGTAGATATTTTATACCTGTATCTATTATATCAATTATGTCTATATTTTACACCTATATCTCTTATATCTATTATGTCTATATTTTATACTTCTGTCTATTATATCTATTATATCTGTATTTTATGCCTATATCTATAATGTCTATATTTTATAATTATATATATTATATCTATTATGTCTATATTTTATACCTATATCTATTATGTCTATATTTTATACCTATATCTGTTATGTCTATATTTTATACCTATATCTATTATGTCTCTATTTAATACCTATATCTATTATATCTATTATGTCTCTATTTTATACGTATATCTATTATATCTATTAGGTCTATAATTTATACCTATATCTAGTATATCTATTTTGTCTATGTCTATTCTACGTATTATGTCTGTAATTTATACCTATATCTATTATATCTATTGTCTATATATTATACCTATATCTATTATGTCTATAGTTTATACCTATAACTATTATATTTATTATGTCTATATTTTATACCTATATCTATTGTATCTATGATGTTTACATTTATACCTATATCTATTATATCTATTAAGTCTATGTTTTATACCTATATCTATTATATCTATTATGTCTATATTTTATACCTATATCTATTATATCTATTATGTCTATATTTTATCCCTCTATTATATCTATTATGTGTATATTTCATAACTCTATCAATTATATCTATTATGTCTATATTTTATACCTCTATTATATCTATTATGCCTATATTTCATACCTATATCTATTATATCTATTATGTCTATATTTTATATCTGTATCCATTATGTCTATTATGTTTATATTTTATACCTATATATATTGTATCCATTATGTCTATATGGTATACCTATATCTATTAAGTCTATATTTTAAACCAATTTTTATTATATCTTTTATGTCTATGTATTATACCTATATCTATTATGTCTATATTTTATACCTGTATCCCATATGTCTATATTTTAAACCTATATCTATTATAACGATTATGTCTATATTTTAGAAGTATATCTGTTAAATCTATTCTGTCTCTATTTTACACCGATATCTATTATGTGTATATTTCATACCTATATCTATTATATCTATTATGTCTATACTTTATAACTATATGTATTATATCTATTATGTCTATATTTTATACCTATAATTATTATATCTATTTTGTCTATATCTATGTATTATGTCTATATTTTGTAACTGTATCTATTATATCTATTGTCTATATTTTATACCACTATCTATTATATCCATTATGTCTATATTTCATACCTATATCTATTATAACCATTATGTCTATTCTTTGTACCTATATCTACTATGTCAATATTTTATACCTATATCTATTATAATTATTATGTCTATATTTGATACCTATATCTATTATATCTATTATGTCTATATTTTATACCTTTATCTGTTATATCTCTTATGTCTATATTTTATACCTATATCTATTATGTCTATATTTTATACCTATATCTATTATATCTACTATGTCTATATTTTACACCTATATTTATTATATCTATTACGTCTATATTTTATAACCATCTCTATTATATCTATTATGCTTATATTTTATACCTATATCTATTATGTCTATGTCTATATTTTATACCTATACCTATTTTGTCTATATTTTATACCTATGTCTATTATGTCTATATTTTATACAAATATCTATTTTATCTACTATGTCTATATTTTATACCTATATCTATTTTATCTATTATGTCTATATTTTATACCTATATCTATTAAATCTATTATGTCTATATTTTATACCTATATCTTTTATGTCTGTGTTTTGTACCTATAGCTCTTATACCTATTGTATCTATTATGTCTGTATTTTGTACCTATATCTATTATATCTATTTTATCTATATTTTATACCTATATCTATTGTATCTATTATGTCTATATTTGATACCTATATCTGTTATATCTATTATGTCTATATTTCATAACTATATCTTTTATATATATTACGTCTATATTTTATACCGATATCTGTCATATCAATTTTGTCTGTATTTTAAACGTATATCTATTATGTCTGTATTTTATACTTATATCTCTTATATCTATTATGTCTGTATTTTATACCTATATATATTATATCTATTATGTCTATATTTTATACCTATAACTATTATATCTATTTTGTCTATATTTTATATCTATATCTATTATATCTATTATGTTTATATTTTATACCTATAATTATTATATCTAATATGTCTATATTTTTTACCTATATCTATTATATCTATATTTTATATCTATATCTATTATGTCTTTATTTTATACCTATAACTATTATATCTATTTTGTCTATATTTTATACCTATATCTATTGTATCTATTATGTCTATATTTTATACCTATAGTTATTATATCTAATATGTCTATATTTTATACCTATATCTATTATGTCTATATTTTATATCTATATCTATTATGTCTATATTTTGTTCCTGTATCTATTATATCTATTATGTCTATATTTTATAGCTACAATTATTATATCTAATATTTCTATATTTTATACCTATATCTATTATGTCCGTATTTTCTATCAACATCTATTATATCTATTATGTCTATATTTTATACCAATATCTATTGTATCTATTATTTCTATATCTTATACATATATCTATTATGTCTATTGTGTCTATATTTCATACTTATAACTATTATATCTATTATGTCTATATTTTATACCTATATCTTTTATATCTATTTTGTCTATATTTTATATATATTTCAATTATATCTATATTTTATTCCTATATCTATTATATCTATTATGTCTATATTTTATACCTATATCTATTATATCTATTATGTCTATATTTTATACCTATATCTATTATATCGATTATGTCTTTATCTTATACCTATATCTATTATATCTATTATGTCTATATTTTATACCTATATCTTTTATATCTATTTTGTCTGTATTTTATACCTATTTCAATTATGTGTATATTTTATTCCTTTATCTATTATATCTATTCTGTCTATATTTTACACCTATATCTATTATATCTATTATGTCTATATTTTATTCCTATATCTATTATATCTATTATGTCTGTATTTTATACCTATATCTATTATATCGATTATGTCTATATCTTATACCTATATCTATTATATCTATTATGTCCATATATTATACTTATATCTATTATATCTATTATGTCTATATTTTATACCTATATCTTTTATATCTATTTTGTCTATATTTTATTCCTATTTCAATTATGTCTATATTTTATTCCTATATCGATTATGTGTATTATGTCTACATTTTATAGCTATATCTATTATATCTATTATGTCTATATTTCATGCCTATATCTATTATAACCATTATGTCTATATTTTCTACCTATATCTATGATGTCTATATTTTATACCTATATGTATTATAATTATTATGTCTATATTTGATCCGTGTATCTATTTTATCTATTATGTCTGTATTTTATACCTATATCTATAATGTCTATATTTTATTCCTATATCTATTATATCTATTATGTCTGTATTTTATACCTATATCTATTATATCTATTATGTCTATATTTGATACCTATATCTATTATATCTACTATGTCTATATTTTACACCTATATCTATTATATCTCTTACGTCTATATTTTATACCCATCTCTATTATATCTATTATGTTTATATTTTATACCTATATCTATTATATCTATGTCTATATTTTATACCTATATCTACTATGTGTATATTTTATACCAATATCTATTATGTCTATGTTTCATACCCATATTGATCATACCTATTATGTCTATATTTCATACCTATATCTCTTATAACCATTATGTCTATATTTTATACCTGTATCTATTATGTCTACATTTTATACCTATATCTATTATAATTTTTATGTCTATATTTGATACGTATATACATTATATCTATTATGTCTATATTTTATACCTATTTCTATTATATTTATTATGTCTATATTTTATACCAATATCTATAATGTCTATATTTGTTACCTATATCTGTCATATCTATTATGTCTATATTTTTTACCTATATCTATTATATCTATTGTGTCTATATTTTATACCTATATCTCTTATATCCATTATGTCTATATTTTATACCTATATGTATTATATCTACTATGTCTATATTTTATGCCTATATCTATTATATCTATTATGTCTATATTTTATACCTACATCTATTATATCTGTTATGTCTAAATATTATACCTATATCTATTATGTCTATATTTCGTACCTATATCTATTATAACCATTATGTCTATACTTTGTACCTATATCTATTATGTCAATATTTTATACCTATATCTATTATAATTATTATGTCTATATTTGATACCTGTATCTATTATATCTATTATGTCTATATATTATACTTATTTCTATTATGTCTATATTTAATACCTATAACTATTATGTCTATATTTTATACCTATATTATATCTATTATGTCTATATTTTATACCTATATCTATTATATCCATTATGTCTATGTTTTATAACTATATCCATTAAATCTATTATGTCTATATTTTATACCGATATCTATTATGTCTCTATTTTATACCTATATTTATTATATCTATTATGTCTATATTTTATAACTATATCTATTAAATCTATTATGTCTATATTTATACCGATATCTATTATGTCTCTATTTTATACCTATATTTATTATATCTATTCTGTCTATATTTTGTACCTATATCTATTAAATCTATTTTGTCTATATTTTATATCTATATCTATTATGTCTATATTTTATACCTATATCTATTATATCTATTATGTCTATATTTTATGCCTATAATTATTATATCTAATATGTCTATATTTTATACCTATATCTATTATGTCTATATTTTATATCTGTATCTATTATATCTGTCTATATTTTATACCTATATCTATTGTATCTATTATGTCTATATCTTTTTTTTTTTTTAACAAGCTTAATTCACTTTATTTTTCTTGTATAAAAAGCCTGTGTTGTAGCCACAGCTGGAGCCTGGGTCCGCTGCACGGAGACTCTGGTGTGGGTCTTGACAAGGTGGTCAGTGAATTCCTGATAGGTAGACTTGGTAAACACAGTCTCCTTCCACAGGTCAGGGGTCAGGTAGCTGTAGGTCTTAGAGATGGCATCAAAGGTGGCCTTGGCGAAGTTGCCCAGGGTGGCAGTGCAGCCCCGGGCTGAGGTGTAGCAGTCATCAATACCAGCCATCATGAGCAGCTTCTTGGGCACAGGTGCTGAGACGATACCAGTGCCCCTGGGTGCAGGGATGAGGCGCACCAGCACAGAGCCACAGCGGCCTGTCACCTTGCAAGGGACGGTGTGGGGCTTGCCGATCTTGTTCCCCCAGTAGCCTCTGCGCACCGGGACAATGGAGAGTTTGGCCAGGATGATGGCCCCACGGATGGCGGTGGCCACCTCCTTGGAGCACTTAACACCCAGGCCGACGTGGCCATTGTAGTCGCCGATAGCAACAAACGCCTTGAACCTGGTGCGCTGACCAGCACGGGTCTGCTTCTGCACCGGCATAATCTTCAAAACCTCATCTTTGAGACAGGCCCCCAAGAAAAAGTCAATGATCTCAGATTCCTTAATGGGCAGAGAGAAGAGGTAGATCTCCTCCAGGGACCTGATCTTCATGTCCTTGACCAAGCGGCCCAGCTTGGTGACGGGCATCCACTCCTTATCCTCGGCCTTGCCTCCGCGAGCTCCACGGCCTCGGCCCCGACCCCGTCCACGGCCGCGACCCCGGCCCCGGATGCCACTGCCGAAACCTCCGCGGAAGACACCGCGGTTCCCCATCCCAGGGCCACCAGGGCCTCCGGACCACCCCGCTTCACCGGCGTCATCCGCCATTTGGTGTTTTCTGGGAGAAGAAGCTAATGTCTATATCTTATACACATATCTATTATATCTATTATGTCTATATTTCATACCTATACCTATAATATCTATTATGTCTATATTTTATATCTATATCTATTATATCTATTATGTCTATATTTTATAACTATATTGATTATATCTATTATGTCTATATTTTACACCTATATCTTTTATATCAATTTTGTCTATATTTTATACCTATTTCAATTATGACTATATATTATTCCTATATCTATAATATCTATTATGTCTATATTTTATACCTATATCTATTATATCTATTATGTCTATATTTCATACCTATATCTATTATATCGATTATGTGTATATCTTATACATATATCTATTATATCTATTATGTCTATATTTTATACGTATATCTATTATATCTATTATGTCTATATTTTATACCTATATCTTTTATATCTATTTTGTCTATATTTTATACCTATTTCAATTATGTCGATATTTTATTCCTATATCTATTATATCTATTATGTCTATATTTTATACCTATATCTATTATATCTATTATGTCTATATCTTATACATATATCTATTATATCTATTATGTCTATATTTTATACCTATATCTATTATATCTATTATGTCTATATGTTATACCTATTTCTATTATATCTATTATGTCTATATTTTATAGCTATTACTATTACGTCTATTTTATACCTATATCTATTATGTCTATATTTTATACCTATATCGATTATAGTTATTATGTCTATATTTGATACCTACATCTGTTATATCTATTATGTCTATATTTTACACCTATATCTATTATATCTATTACGTCTATATTTTATACCCATCTCTATTATATCTATTATGTTTATATTTTATACCTATTTCTATTATATCTATGTCTATATTTTATACCTATATCTATTATGTCTATATTTTATACCTATATCTATTATGTCTATATTTTATACCTATATCGATTATAGTTATTATGTCTATATTTGATACCTACATCTATTATATCTATTATGTCTATATTTTACACATATATCTATTATATCTATTACGTCTATATTTTATACCCATCTCTATTATATCTATTATGTTTATATTTTATACCTATTTCTATTATATCTATGTCTATATTTTATGCCTATATCTATTATGTCTATATTTTATACCTATATCTATTATATCTAATATGTCCATATTTTATAACTATATCTATTATATCTCTAATGTCTATATTTTATACCTATATCTATCATATCTATTTTGTTTATATCTATTATAACTATTATGTCTAAATTTTATACCTATATCTGTTATATCTATTGTCTATTTATTATACATATATCTATTATGTCTATAATTTATACCTATGTCTATTATATCTATTTTGTCTATATTTTATACCTATATCTATTTTATCTCTGTTGTCTGTATTTTATACCTCTATCTATTATATCTTTTAAGTGTATATTTTATACCTATATCTATTATATCTGTTATGTCTATATTTTATACCTATATCACTTATATCTATCACGTCTATATTTTATATTTATATCTCTTATGTCTCTATTTTATACCTCTATTATATCTATTATTGTCTATATTTTATACCTCTATTATATCTATTATGTCTATATTTTATAACTATATCAATTATATCTATTATGTATATATTTTATACCTCTATCTATTATGTATATTATGTTTATGTTTTATGCCTCTCTATTATATCTGTTATATCTATATTTTATACCGATATCTATTATATCATTTATGTCTATATTTTAAGCCTATATGTATTATATCTATTATCTGTATTTCATACCTGTATCTATTATATCTATTATGACTATATTTTATAACTGTATTTATTATATCTATTATGTCTAGATTTTACACCTCTATATTATCTATTATGTCTACATTTTATACCTCTATTATGTCGATTATGTCTATATTTTATATCTATATTTATTATATCAATTAAGTCTATATTTTATACCTATATCTATTATGTCTATATTTTTCCTATATCTATTATTTCTATTTTGTCTGTATTTTCTTGCTGTATCTATAATATGTATTATGTCTATATTTTATACCTATATCTATTATATCTATAATGTCTGTATTTTACTCCTATGTCTCTTATGTCTATATTTTATACCTCTATCAATAATATCGATTATGTCTATATTTTATACCCCTATCTATTATATCTATAATGTCTATATTTTACAACTATGTCTGTTTTATCTATTATGTCTATATTTTATAGCTATATCTATTATATCTATTATGTCTATATTTTATACCTATATCTATTATATCCATTTTGTCTATCTTTTATACCTATATCTATTATATCTATTATGTATATATCTACAATATCTATTATGTCTATATTTTATAACTATGTCTTTTTTATCTATTGTCCATATTTTGTACCTATATTTATTATATCTATTATGTCTATATTTTATACCTCTATCTATTATATCTATTATATCTATGTTTTCTACCCCTATCTATTACATCTATTAAGTCTATTTTTTATACTTCTATTATATCTATTATGTCTATACTTTATACCTCTATTCATTATATCAATATATCTATTATATCTATATTTTATACCTCTATCTATTATTTCTATTATGTCTGTATTTGATACCTATATCTATTATGTAGGTATTTTATACCTATATCTATTATATCTATTATGTCTATATTTTATACCTACATCTATTATATCTATTATGTCTATATTTTATACCTATATCCATTATGTCATTTATGTCTATGTTTTATACCTATATCTATTATATTTATAATGTATATATTTTATACCTCTATCTATTATATCTATTATGTCTATATTTTATACCTACGTCTGTTATACGTATAATGTCTATATTTTATCCCTCTATCTGTTATATCTATTATATCTATATTTTATACCTATATCCATTATGTCTATTATGTGTATATTTTATACCTATATCTATTATTTCTATTATGTCTATATTTTTTACCTATATCTATTATGTCTATATTTTATACCGGTATCTATTAAATCTATTTTTTATACGTATATCTATTATATCTATTATATCTATATTTTATAGCTATATATAATATCTATATTTTATACCTATATCTATTATAACTATTATGTCTATAGTTTATAACTATATCTATTATATCTATTATGTCTATATTTTCTACTTATATCTATTATGTCTATATTTTATACCTATATCTATTATGTCTAATATGTCTATATTTTTTACCTATATCTATTATGTCTATATTTTATACCTATATCTGTTATATCTATTATATCTACCTATTATACCTATATATATCATACTTATTATGTCTATATTTTATACCCATATATATCATATCTATTATGTCTATGTTTTATGCCTATATCTATTACATCGCTTATGTCTATATTTTCTACCTATATCTATTATATCTATTATGTCTATATTTTATGCCTATATCTATTATATCCACTATATCTATATTTTATACCTATATCTATTGTACCTATTATGTCTCTATTTCATACCTACATCTATTATATCTATTATGTCTATATTTTATACCGATATCTATTACGACTATATTTTATACCTAAATCTAATATATCTATTATGTCTATATTTTATACCTCTATCTCTTATATCTATTATATCTGTATTTTATACCTATATCTATCATATCTAGTATGTGTATATTTCATATCTATATCTATTATATCTATTATGTCTATATTTTATACCTATATCTATTTTATCTCCTATGTCTATATTTTTTACCTATATCTATTATGTGTATTTTATCTATATTTTATACCTATAACTATTATATCCATTTTATCTATATTTTATACCTATATCTATTTTATCTATATTTTACACCTATATCTATTATATCTATAATATTTATATTTTGTAACTATATCTATTATATCTATATTTTATACCTATATCTATTATGTCTATATTTTATACCTCTATCTATTATGTCTATTTTTTCTATAATTTACGACTTATCTATGATATCTATTATGTCTGTAATTTATACATATATGTACAACGCCTATATTTTATACCTATATTTATTATATCTATTCTGTCTATATTTTATACCTATATCTACTATATATATTATATCAATATTTTATACCTATTTCTATTATGTCTATATTTTACACCTCTATCTATTATATGTATTATGTCTATATTTTATACCTATATCTCCTATATCTATTATGTCTATATTTTATACTTATATCTATTATAACTATTATGTCTATATTTTTTACCTGTATCTATTAGGTCTAGATTTCATAGCTGTATCTTTTATTTCTATATTTTATACCTATATCTATTATATTTATTATGTCTATATTTTATACCTCTATCTATTATATCTATTATGTCTATATTTTATACCTACCTGTATTATATCAATTATGACTATATTTTATACCTCTATCTATTTTATCTCTTATGGCTATATTTTATGCCTATATCTATTATGTCTATATTTTATACCCATATCGATTATATCTATTGTGTCTATATTATATAACTTTATCTATTATATCTATTATGTCTATATTTTATACCTATATCTATTATATCTATTATGTCTATATTTTATACGTATATCTATTATATATATTATGTCTAAATATTGTACCGATATCTATTATGTCTATATTTTATACCTATATCTACTATATCTATTATGTCTATATTTTATAACTATATCTATTATATTTCTTATGTCTATATTTAATACCTATATCTATTATATCTATTTTGTCTATATCTATTATACCTATTATGTCTATATTTTATACCTATATCTTTTATATCTAATGTCTATATATTATAGCCATATCTATTATGTCTATATTTTATACCTATATCTGTTATATCTATTATGTCTATATTTTATGACTATATCTATTATATCTATTATGTCTATATATTATACCTATAACATATCTATTTTGTCTATATCTGTTATACCTATTATATCCAACTTTCATACCTGTTTTTATTATATCTATTGCCTATATTTTATACCTCTATCTATTATATCTTTTATGTCTTTATTTTATACCTATATCTATTATATCTATTATGTCTATATTCTATACCTATATCTATGATATCTATCATGTCGATATTTTATAACTATATCTATTATGTCTCTTATGTGTATATTTTATACCTATATATTATTATATCTATTATGTCTATATTTTATACCTATATGTATTAAGTCTATATGTTATACCTACATTTATTATATCTATTATGTCTATATTTTATACCTATATCTATTATGTCTATATTTTATACCTATATGTATTAAGTCTATATTTTATAACTGCATTTATTATATCTATTATGTCTATATTTTATACATATATCTATTATGTCTATATTTTATAACGATATCTATTATGTCTACATTTTATACCTATATCTATTATAACATCTATGTGTATATTTTATATATATATCTATTATGTCTATATTTTATAGCTATATCTATTATATCTATTATGTCTATATTTTATACCTATATCTATTATGTCTACATTTTATACCTATATGTATTAAGTCAATATTTTATAACTGCATTTATTATATCTATTATGTCTATGTTTTATACCTATATCTATTATGTCTATATTTTATATGGATATCTATTATGTCTACATTTTATACCTATATCTATTATATCATCTATGTGTATATTTTATATATATATCTATTATGTCTATATTTTATAGCTATACCTATTATATCTATTATGTCTATATTTTATACCTCTGTCTATCACACCTATTATATGTATATTTTTTACCTATATCTATTACAACTATATTTTATACCTATATTTCTTATATCTATATTTCATACCTATATCTATTATAGATATTATATTTATATTTTATAATTATGTCTATTATATCTATATTTTATACTTATAACTATTATATCTACTATGTCTGTATTTTACTCCTATATCTATTATGTCTATATTTTATACCTATATCAATTATATCTATTCTGTCCATATTTTATATCTGTATCTATCATATCTTTTCTGTCTATATTTTATACCTATATATATCTATTATGTTTATATTTTATAACTATATCTATTATATCAATTATGTCTGTATTTTATACCTATGTCTATAATATCTATTATGTCTATATTTTATACCTATATCTATTATGCATATATTTTATACCCATACCTATTATATCTATTATGTCTATATTTTATACCTATATCTATTATATCTATTATGTCTATATTTTATACCAATATCTACTATATCTATATTTTATGCCTATATGTATTATATGTATCTTTTATAACTATATCTATTATATCTATTATGTCTGTATTTTATACATATATCTATTATATCTATTATGTATATATTTTATACCTGTACCTACTATATCTCCATGTTTGTATTTTACACCTATGTCTATTATGTATATATTTTATACCTGTATCTATTATACCTATTATGTCTATATTTTATAACTATATGTATTATATCTATAATGTCTATATTTTATACCTATATCTATTATATCTATTCTGTCTATATTGTATACCTATATATATTATATCTATTATGTCTATATTTTATAACAATATCCATTAAATCATTTATGTGTATATTTCATATCGTTATCTATTACATCTATTGTGTCTATATTTTATACCTATATCTATTATATCTGTTATGTCTATATTTCACACCTATATTTATTATATCCACTATATCTATATTTTATACATATGTCTATTATATCTATATTTGATACCTATATCCTTTATATCAATTATATCTATAGTTTATACGTATATTTATTGTATCTATGATGTCTATATTTTATAGCTATATCTATTATATCTATTATATATATCATTTATACGTATATCTATTATAGCTATATTTTATACCTATAACTATTATATCTATATTTTATACTTATATCTATTATATCTACTGTCTATATTTTATACCTGTATCTATTATATCTATTTTTTATACGTATATCTATGATATCTATTATATCTATATTTTATAGCTATATCTATTATATCTAATATGTCTATATTTTATACCTATATCTATTATATCTGTATTGTCTATATTTTATAGATATATCTATTATGGCTATATATTATACCTAGATCTATTATGTCTCTATTTTATACCTATATCTATTATGTCCATATTTTATACCTATATGTATTATATCTATTATGTGTATATTTTATTCCTAATTCTATTATATCTATTATGTCTATATTGTGTACCTATATCTATTTTGTCTATATTTTAAATCTATATCTATTATATCTATTATGTATATATTTTATAAGTATATCTATTACATCTCTTATGTCTATATTTTGTACCTATAACTATTATATCGATTATGTCTCTATTTTATTAATATATCTATTAAATTATGTCTATATTTAATACCTAAATGTATTATATCTACTATGTCTATATTTTATATCTACATCTATTATAACTATTATGTCTATGTTTTATACCTGTATCTATTATATCAATTATGACCAAATTTTATACCTGTATATTATGTCTATATTTTACAACTTTTTCTATTATATCTATTATGTCTATATTTTATACCTATATCTATTATATCTATATTTTACACCTATATCTATTATATCTATTATGTCTATATTTTATCTATATCTATTATATGTACATTTTATACCTATATCCATTATATCTAATATATCTATATTTTATACTTGTATCTATCATATCTATTATATCTATATTTTATACCTATATCTATTGTATCTACATTTTATGATTATATCTATTATATCTATTACGTCTATATTTTATACCTGTATTTATTGTATCTATTATGTCTATATTTTATACCTATATCTATTATATCTATTATGTCAATATTTTATACCTATATCTATTGTATCTATATTTTATACTTATATCTATTATATATATTATGTCTATATTTTATACCCATACCTATTATGTCTATATTTTATAGCTATATCTACTCTATTCATTATGTCTTTATTTTATACCTATATCAATTATGTCTATATTTTCTACCTATATCTATTATAAATATTATGTCTATATTTTATACCTATATCTATCATGTCTATATTTCATATCTATATCTATTATATTTTTATGTCAATATTTTATACCTATATCTATTTTATCTATTATATCTATATTTTATACCTATATCTATTATATCAATTATGTCTATATTTTATACCCATACCTATTATGTCTATATTTTATACCAATATCTATTATATGCATTATGTCTATATTTTACACCTATATTTATTATGTCTATTTTTTATTCTTACATGTGTTATATCTATTATGTCTATATTTCATACCTATATGTATTATATCTTTTATTACTATATTTTATACCTATAAATATTATATCTATTATGTCTATATTTTATAACTATATCTGTTATATCCATTATGTGTATATTTGATACCTATATCTATTATATCTATTATGTCTATTTTTTATATCTGTATCTATTATATGTATTATTTCTATATTTTTTACCGATATCTATTGTATCTATATTTTATATTTATATCTATTTTATCTATTATATCTATATTTTATACCTATATCTGTTATATCTATATTTTATACCTCTATGTGTTATATCTATTAGGTCTATAATTCATACCTATATCTATTATATATGTGATGAATATATTTTATACCTATATCTATCATATCTATTATGTCAGTGTTTTATGCCTGTGTCTAATATGTCTATATCTTCTACCTATATCTATTATATCTATATTTTATACCTATATCTATTATATCTATATTTCACACCTATATCTATTATATCTATTATGTCTATATTTTATACCTATATCAATTATGTCTATATTGTATACCTATATCTATTATATAAACTATGTGTATATTTTATAAGTATATGTATTATATCTATTATGTCTATATTTTATTCCTATATCTATTATCCCTATTATGTCTATATTTTATACTTATATCTATTATATCAATATTTTATACCTAAATCTATCTTATCTTTTTTATTTATATTTTATAACTATATCTATTATATCTATATTTTATACCTGTATCTATTATAACTATTATATCTATATTTTATACCTATATCTATTATATGTATATTTTATACCTATATCTAATATACCTATTATATCTATATTTCGTACCTATATCTATTATATCTATATTTTATACCTATATCTATTATATCTATTATGTCTATCTATTATATCTATATTTTATACCTATATCTATTATATCTATATTTCATACCTGTATCTATTATATCTATTATGTCTATATTTTATAACTGTATCTATTATATCTATTATGTCTATATTTTATAACTATATATTATGTCTATATTTTACACCTATTTCTATTATACCTATTATGCCTATTTTTTTGCCTATATCTATTATATCCACTATATGTATATTTTATACCTATATCTATTATATATATGTTTGATACCTATATCCATTATATCTACTATATCTATATTTTATACATATGTCTATCATATCTATTATGTCTATATTTTATGCCTATATCTATTATATCTATTATATCAATATTTTATACTTATATCTATTATAACCATATTTTATACCTATATCCATGATATCTATATTATTTACCTGTATCTATTATATCCATTTTATTTATATTTTATATTTATATCTATTATATCTACATTTTATACCTATATCTATTATATCTATTGTCTATATTTTATACCTGTATCTATTATATCTAATTTTTATACATATATCTATTATATCTATTATATCTATATTTTATATCTATATCTATTATATCTATATTTTGTACCTGTATCCATTATATCTATTATGTCTATATTTTATCCCTAGGTCAATTATATCTATTATGTCTATATTTTATACCTATATCTATTATATCTATTATATTTATATTTTATAAGTATATCTATTATATCTATATTTTATACCTGTATCTCTTATATCTATATTTTATATCTATTATATTTATATTTTATACGTATTTCTATTATATCTATTATGTCTATATTTTATACCTATGTCTATTAAATCTATTCTGTCTTTTTTTACCCTATATCTATTGTATCTATTATGTTTGCATTTTAAACCTATACCTATTTTGTCTGTATTTTATACCTATATCTATTATACCTATTATCTCTATATTGTATAACTATATCTGTTGTATCTATTCTGTCTGTATTTTATACCTATATCTATTATGTCTATGTTTTATACCTATAACTATAATATCTCTTATGTCTTTAATATATACCTATATCTATTATATCAATTATGTCTATATTTTATACCTGTATCTATTACGTCTCTATTTTATACCTATATCTATCATATCTATTATATCTATATTTTATACCTACATCTATTATATCTATTATGTCTCTATTTTATAGCTATATCTATAATATCTATTATGTCTATATTTGATCCCTCTATCTATTATATCTATTACGTCTATATTTTATAACTCTATTAATTATATCTATTATGTCCATATTTTATACCTCTATCTATTTTATCTACTATGCCTATATTTTATACCTATATCTATTATATCTATTATGTTTATGTTTTATAACTATATCTATTATGTCTATTATGTCTATATTTTATACCTATATCTACTATATCTATTATGTCTATATTATATACCTCTTTCTATTATGTCTTTTAATTGTATATTTTATACCTCTATCTATTACATCCATTATGTCTATATTTTATACCTATATCAATTACACCTATTATGTCTATAATATATATATATAAATATTATATGTATTTTGTCTATATTGTATACCTACATCTATTATACCTATTATGTCTATATTTTATACCTATATCTATTATATCTATTATGTCTATTTTTTATCCCTATATCTATTATACCCTTTATGTGTATATTTTATACCTATATCAATTATATCTGTTATATCTATATTTTATACCTATATCTATTATGTCTGTTTTTTATGAGTATATCTATTATAAGTTATTTCTATATTTTATACCTATATCTATTATGTCTATATTTTATTCCTATATCTATTGTATCTATTATGTCTATATTTTATGACTATATTAATTATAACTGTTATGTCTATATTTTATACCTATATCCTTTATATCTATTATGTCTATATTTTATACCTACATCTATCATATCCATTATATCTATGTTTTATACCTATATATATTATATTTATATTTTATACCTGTATCTATTATATCAATTATATCCATATTTTATACGTATATCTATTATATCTATATTTTACACCTTTATCTATTATATGTTTATGTTTATATTTTTTACCTATATCCATATCTATTATATCTATATTTTATACCTATATCTATTATATCTATTATATCTATATTTTAACTATATCTGTTATATTTATCATGTCTACATTTGTTTCCAGTATCTATTATATCTATTATGTCTATATCTATTATATCTATTATGACTATATTTTATACCTATATCTATTATATCTATTATGTCTAAAATTTATACCTATATCTATTATATCTGTCTATTTTTTATAGCTATATCTCTTATGTCTATATTTTATACCTATGTCTATTATAACTATTATGTCTATATTTTAGAACTATAACTGTTATATCTATTCTGTCTATATGTTATACCTGTATCTATTATGTCTATATTTCATACCTATACCTATTATATCTATTATGTCTATATTTTATTCCTATATCTATTATATCTGTTATGTATTTATTTTATACCTATATCTATTATACCTATTATGTCCATATTTTTTACGTATATCTACTATATCTATTATGTCTATATTTTATACCTCTATCTATTATATCTATTATATCTGTATTTTATACCTATATCTATTATATCTATTTTTTATACGTATATCTATTATATCTATTTTATCTATATTTTGTACCTATATCTATTATATCTATATTTTCTACCAGTATCTATTATATATATTATGTCTATATTTTATACCTCTATCAATTATATCAATATTTTATACCTATATGTATTATATATATATTTTATTCCTATATCTATTATATTTATTGTGTCTATACTATATACCTATATCTATGATACTTGTTATGTCTATATTTTATTCCTATAAATATTGTATCGATATTTTATACCTATATCTATTGTATCTGTTACATATTTATATTTTGTAACTATATCTATTATATCTACATTTTAGACCTATATCTATTTTAACTATGATATCTATATTTTATACCTATATTTAATATATCCATATTTTATTCCTATATCTATTATAACTATTATATCTATATTTTACACGTATATCAATTTTATCTGTATTTTATACCTATATCTATTATATCTATTATGTCTATATCTTATGCCTATATCGATTTTATCTTTTATGTCTATATTTCATATCTATATCTATTATATCTATTTTCTATATTTTATAAATATATCTCTTATATCTATTATGTCTATTATTTATATCTATATGTATATCTATTATATCTATGTTTTATACGTATATCTATTATACCTATTACGTCTAGCTTTTATACCTATACCTATATCTATTAGGTCTACATTTTATTCCTATATCTATTATGTCTATATTTTATATCTATATCTATTGTATCTGTCTACATTTTATACCTATATCAATTACATCTATTAAGTCTATATTTTATACCTATATATATTATATCTATTATGTCTATATTTTATAGCTATATCTATTATAACTATTATGTCTATATTTTATAACTATATCTCTTATATCTAGTATGTCGATATTTTACACCTATATCTATTATAACTATTATGTCTATATTTTATACCTATATCTATTATATCTATTATGTCTATATTTCATACGTATATCTATTATATCTATTATGTCTCTATTTTATACCTATGTCTATTATGTCTATATTTCATACCTCTATTCTATCTATTATGTCCATATTTTATACATATATCTATTATGTCCATATTTTATACCTATATCTATTATATCTATTATGTCTATATCTTAACCTATATCGATTATATCTATTACGTCTGTATTTCATACCTATATCTATTATATCTATTATGTCTATCTTTTATAAATATATATATTATATCTATTATGTCTGTATTTTATATCTATATGTATATTTATTATGTCTATGTTTTATACGTATATCTATTCTACCTATTATGTCTAGATTTTATAACTATATCTACATCTATTAGGTGTACATTTTATACCTATATCTATTATGTCTACATTTTATACCTATATCTATTATATCTATTAAGTCTATATTTTATACTTATATATATTATATCTATGATGTCTATATATTATACCTTTATCTATTATAACTCTTATGTCTATATTTTATAACTATATCTCTTATATATATTATGATTATATTTTATACGTCTATTATGTCTATATTTTATACCTCTATCTATTCTATCTATTATGTCTATATTTTATACCTATATCTATTATGTCTATATTTTGTACCTCTATTCTAATATGTCCATATTTTATAACTATATCTATTATGTCTATATTTTATACCTATATCTATTATATCCATGATGTCTGTATTTTATACCTATATATATTATATCATTTATGTCTGTATTTTATCCCTATATCTATTATATCTATTATGTCTACATTTTATACTGATATCTATTATATCTATTATGGGTATATTTTATAACTATATCTTTTATATCTATTATGTATATATTTTATAACTATATCTATTATATCTATTATGTCTATATTTTATAACTATATCTATTATATCTATGTCTATATTTATTACGTATATCTATTATATCTGTTATGTCTATATTTTATACCTATATCTTTTATATCACTGATGTCTATATTTTGTACCTATATTTACTATATCTACTATGTCTATATTTTATAACTTTGTCTATTATATCTGTTATGTCTATATTTTATACGTATATCTATGATATCTATTATGTCTATATTTTATACTTATATCTATTACATCTATTATGTCTATATTTTATACCTATATCTATTGTATCTATTATATCTATTTTTTATACCTATATCTATTATATCTTTATTGAATACCTATATCTATATCTATTTTGTCTACATTTCATAGCTATATGTTATATCTACATTTTATACATATATCTATTATATCTTCTATGTCTATATTTTATACCTATATATATTATATCTATTATGTGTTTATTTTTTACCTATATCTACTATATCTATTATGTCTATATTTTATACCTATATCTATTATGTCTATTATGTCTATATTTTATACCTATATGTATTACATCTATTATGTGTATATTTTATACCTAATTCTATTATATCTATTATGTCTATATTGTGTACCTATATCTATTTTGTCTATATTTTAAAACTATATCTATTATATCTATTATGTATATATTTTATAAGTATATCTATTACATCTCTTATGTCTATATTTTGTACCTATATCTATTATATCGATTATGTTTCTATTTTATTAATATATCTAATAAATTTTTATGTCTATATTTAATACCTAAATGTATTATATCTACTATGTCTATATTTTATATCTCCATCTATTATAACTATTATGTCTATGTTTTATACCTATATCTATTATATCAATTATGACCAAATTTTATACATGTATATTATGTCTATATTTTACAACTTTTTCTATTATATCTATTATGTCTATATTTTATACCTATATCTATTATATCTATATTTTACACCGATATCTATTATATCTATTATGTCTATATTTTTATCTATATCTATTATATGTACATTTTATACCTATATCCATTATATCTAATATATCTATATTTTATACTTGTATCTATCATATCTATTATATCTATATTTTATACCTATATCTATTGTATCTACATTTTATGATTATATCTATTATATCTATTACGTCTATATTTTATACCTGTATTTATTGTATCTATTATGTCTATATTTTATACCTATATCTATTATATCTATTATGTCAATATTTTATACCTATATCTATTATATCTATATTTTATACTTATATCTATTATATCTATTATGTCTATATTTTATACCCATACCTATTATGTCTATATTTTATACCTATATCTACTCTATTCATTATGTCTTTATTTTATACCTATAACAATTATGTCTATATTTTCTACCTATATCTATTATAAATATTATGTCTATATTTTATACCTATATCTATCATGTCTATATTTCATATCTATATCTATTATATTTTTATGTCAATATTTTATACCTATATCTATTTTATCTATTATATCTATATTTTATACCTATATCTATTATATCAATTATGTCTATATTTTATACCCATACCTATTATGTCTATATTTTATACCTATATCTATTATATGCATTATGTCTATATTTTATACCTATATAAGTTTTGTCTATATTTTCTACCTATATCTATTATGTCTACATGTTATACCTATATCTATTATATCTATTATGTCTATATTTTACACCTATATGTATTATATCTTTTATGTCTGTATTTTATACCTATACCTATTATCTCCATATTTTATACCTATATCTATTATAACTATTAACTCTATATTGTATAACTCTATCTGTTGTATGGATTCTGTCTATATTTTATTCCTATATCTATTATATCTATATTTGATACCTATATCCATTATGTCTCATGTCAATATTTTATACATATATCTATCATACCTATTATGTCTATATTTTATGCCTATATCAATTATATCTATTATATCTATATTTTATACCTATATCTATTATAACCATATTTTATACCTATATCCATTTTATGTGTGTTTTTTACCTATATCTGTTATATCTATTATATTCATATTTTATACCTATATCTATTATATCTATATTTTGTACCTGTATCTATTATACGTATTATGTCTATGTTTTATACCTACATCTATTATATCAATAATGTCTATATTTTATATCTATATCTATTATATCTATTATGTCTTTATTTTATACCTATATCTATCATATCTATTATACCTATATTTTACACCTATATATAACTATTATGTCTGTATTTTATAACTATATCTATTATATCTATTGTGTCTATATTTTATACCTATATCTATTGTATCTATTATGTCTATATTTTATACCTATATCTTTTGTATGTATTATGTCTATATTTTATACCGATATCTATTTTATCTATTATGTCTATACTTTATACCTATATCTATTATGTCTATATTTTATACCTGTATCGATGATATTTATTATGTCTCTATTTTATACCTATATATAATACCTCTTATGTATATATTTCATAGCTATATCTATTATACCTATTATGTCTATATTTTATACCTATATCTATTATGTCTATATTTTGTACCAATATCATTTATATCTATTATGTCTATATTTTATATCTTTATCTATTATATCTATTATGTCTATATTTTATTCCTATATCTATTATATCTTTTATGTCTATATTTTATACCTATATCTATTATGTCCACTATATCTATATTTTATACCTATGTCTATTATATCTATATTTGATACCTCTATCTATTATATCTACATCTATATATTATATCTGTATCTATCATATCTATTATATCTATATTTTATACCTATATATATCTATTATGTCTGTATTTTATACCTATATGTATTATATATATTGTGTCTATATTTTATACCTATATCTATTATATCTATTATGTCTATATTTTATACCTATATCTATCAAATCTATTATGTCTATATTTCATACCTATATATCATATCTATTATGTCTATACTTTGTACCTATATCTATTATATCTATTATGTCTGTATTTTACACCTATATCTATTATATCTATTGTGTCTATATTTTATACCCATATCTATTATATCTATTACATGTATATTTTATAACTATCTCTATTATATCTATTATGTCTGTATTTCATAACTATATCTATTATGTCTATGTTTTATGCCTATATCTGTTTTATCTATTATGTCTATATTTTATACCTATATCTATTATATCTATGATATCTATATTTTATAACTGTATGATATCCATTATGTCTATATTTTATAGCTATATCTATTATATCTCTTATGTCTGTATTGTATACCTATATCTATTATATCTATTATGTCTATATTTTATAATTATATCTATTATATCCATTATGTCTATTTTTTATACCTATATCTATCAAATTTATTATGTCTCTATTTTATACCTATATTTGTTATATCTATTATGTCTATATTTTATACCTATATCTATTATATTTATTATGTCTATGTTTTATACGTATATCTATTCTATGTATTATGTCTATATTTTATACCTATATCTATTATATCTATTATGTCTAATCTTTAAACCTATATATGTTATGTCTACATCTTATACCTGTAGCGATTATATGTATTATGTTTATATTTTATACATATATCTATTATATCTATCTTTTATAACTATATCCATTATATCTATTATATCTATATTTTATACATATATCTATCATATCTATTATGTCTATATTTTATGCCTATATCTATTATATCTATTATATCTACATTTTATACTTATATCGATTTTAACCAATAATTATACCTATACTGATTATATCTATATTTTTTCCTATATCTATTATATATAATATATTGATATTTTTTAATTATAACTATTATATCTATATTTCATTCCTATATCTATTATATCTATTGTCTACATTTTATACCTGTATCTATTATGTCTTTTTTTACACATATATCCATTGTATGTATTGTATCTATATTTTTTACATGTATATATTGTATCTATATTTTCTACATGTATCTATTTTATCTATTATGTCTATGTTTTATAACTATATCTATTATATCTCTTATGTCTATATTTTATACCTATATCTATTATATGTGTTATGTCTATATTTTATACCTGTTTCAATTACGTCTGTATTTTATTCCTATATCTATTGTATCTATTATGTCTATATTTTATACCGATATCTATTATGTCTATATTTTATACCTATATCAATTATATCTGTTATGTCTATATTTTATACCTATTTCTATTATATCTATTATGTCTGTATTTAATACCTATATCTATTATGTTTATATTTAATACCTATATCTATTATATCTATTATGTCTATATTTTATACCTATAACTATTTTGTCTATGTTTTTTACCTATATCTATTATATCTATTATGTATATATTTTGTACCTATATCTATTATGTTTATATTGGATACCGATATCTATTATATCTATAATGTCTATATTTCATAACTATATCTATAATATCTATTATGTCTATATTTAATACTTATATCTATTATAACTATTATGTCTTTATTTTATACCTATATATATTATGTCTATATTTTATACCTATATCTATTATATCTATTATATCTGTATTTTATACCTATATCTCTTATATCTATTATATCTATATGTTATACCGAAATCTATTATATCAATTAAGTCTATATTTTATACCTATATCTATTATAAATATATTTTATACCTATATTTATTATATCTATATTTAGTAACTATATCTATTATATCCTTTAGATTTATATTTTATAATTATATCTATTATATCTATATTTTAGAGCTATATCTATTATATCTATATTTTATGACTATATCAATTATATCTATATTTTATACCTATATCTATTATATCTATATTTTATACCTTTATCTATTATATCTATTACGTCTATATTTTATACCTATATCTATTATATCTATTAAGTCTGTATTTTATACTTATATCTACTATAACTATTATGTCTATATTTTATACCTATATCTATTATATCCACTATATCTATATTTTATACCTATACCTATGATATCTATATTTGATACCTATATCTATTATATCTATATCTGTATTTTATATCTGTATCTATTATATCTATATTTTATACCTACATATATTATAACTATATTTTATACCTATATCTGTTATATCTATTAAGTCTATATTTTATACCTATATCTATTATATCTATTATGTCTATATTTTATACCTATATCTATTATGTCTATATTTTATACCTATATCTATGATGTCTATATTTTATGCCTGTATCGATTATATTTGTTATATCTATATTTTATACCTATATCTACTATATCTCTCATGTTTATATTTTATACCTATATCTATTATATCTATTATGTTTATCTTTTATACCCGTATCTATTATGTCTATATTTTATAACTATATCTATTATATCTATTATGTCTATATTGTATATCTTTATCTATTATATTTCATATGTCTATATTTTATACCGATATCTATCATATCTATTATCTCTATATTTTATGCTTATATCTATTATATCCACTATATCTATATTTTATACCTATATCTATTATATCTATATTTGATACCTATATCCATTATATCTCTTATGTCAATATTTTATACATATGTCTATCATACCTATTATGTCTATATTTTATGCCTATATCTATTATATCTATTATATCTATAATTTATACCTATATCTCTTGTAACCATATTTTATACCTATATCCATTATATGTTTATTTTTTGCCTATATCTATTATATATATATTTTATTCCTACATCTATTATATCTGTATTTTGTACCTGTATCTATTATATCTATTATGTCTATCTTTTATACCTACATATACTATATCTATAATGTCTATATTTTATACCTATATCTATTATATTTATTATGTCTATATTTTATACCTGTATCTATTGTATGTATTATGTCTATATTTTATACCTATATCTATTATATCTATTATGTCAAATCTTTATACCTATATCTGTTATGTCTATATCTTATTCCTGTAGCGATTACATGTATTATGTTTATATTTTATACATATATCTATTATATCTATCTTTTATACCTATATCCATTATATCTATTATATCTATATTTTATGACTATATCAATTATATCTATATTTTATACGTATATCTATTATATCTATTATTTCTATATTTTATACCTATGTCTATTATATCTATATTTTATACCTTTATCTATTATATCTATTATGTCTTCATTTTGTAGCCATATCTATTATATCTATTATGTCTATATTTTATACCTATGTCTATTATATCTATTATGTCTATATTTTATACCTATATCTATCATATCTATTATATCTCTATCTCATACCTATATTTGTTATATCTATTATGTCTATATTTTATACCTATATCTATGATATCTATTATGTCTCTATTTTATACCTATATCGATTATGTCCATATTTTTTACCTATCTCTATTATATCTATTATGTCTATATTTTTTACCTACATCTATTATATCTGTATTTTGTACCTGTATCTATTATATCTATTGTGTCAATATTTTATACCTACATCTATTATATCTATAATGTCTATATTTTATACCTATATCTATTATATCTATTATGTCTATATTTTATAACTATATCTATTATATCTACTATGTCTATATATTATACCTATATCTATTATATTTATTATGTCTATATTTTATACCTATATCTATTGTATGTATTATGTCTATATTTTATACCTATATCTATTATATCTATTATGTCTAATCTTTATACCTATATCTGTTATGTCTATATCTTATACCTGTAGCGATTATATGTATTATGTTTATATTTTATACATATATCTATTATATCTATTTTTTATACCTATATCCATTATATCTATTATATCTATATTTTATGACTATATCAATTATATCTATATTTTATACGTATATCTATTGTATCTATTATATATATATTTTATACCTTTATCTATTATATCTATTATGTCTACATTTTGTACCTATATCTATTATATCTATTCTGTCTGTATTTTATACCTATGTCTATTATATCTATTATGTCTATACTTTATACCTATATCTATCATATCTATTATGTCTCTATCTTATACCTATATTTGTTATTTCTATTATGTCTATATTTTATACCTATCTCTATGATATCTATTATGTCTATATTTTATACCCATATCTATTAAGTATATGATGTCTATATTTTATATCTATATCTATTATGTCTATATTTTAAACCTATATCTATTGTATCTATTCTGTGTATATTTTATACGTATATCTATTATATCTTTATGTCTATATTTTATACCTATATCAATTATATCTATATTTTATAACTATATGTATTATATCTGTATTTTATTCCTATATATAATATCTATTATGTCTATATTTTATACCTATATATATTATATCTATTATGTCTATATTACATACCTATATGTTTTATACCTATTATGTCTATATTTTATACCTATAAATATTTTATCTATATTTTATACCTATATCTTGTGTCTGTTATATTTATATTTTTTAAATATATCTATTATATCTATATTTTATACCTATATCTATTATAACTATTACATCTATATTTGATACCTATATTTATGATATCTATATTTTATACCTATATCATATCTATTATATCTATATTTTACACGTATATATATTTCATCTATATTTTATACCTATATCAATATCTATTATGTCTATATTTTATACGTATATCTATTGTATCTATTATGTCTATATCTTCTACCTATATCGATTGTATCTATTATGTCTGTGTTTCTTACCTATATCTATTATATCTATTATGTCTATATTTTATAAACATATCTATTATATCTATTATGTCTATAATTTATATCTATATGTGTATCTATTATGTCTATATGTTATACGTATATCTATTATACCTTTTAAGTCTAGATTTGATGCCTATATCTAATATATCTATTATGTCTTCATGTTATACCTATATCTATTATATCTATTAAGTCTATAATATATACTTATATATTATATATATTATGTCTATGTTTTATACCTATATCTATTATAACTATTATGTCTATATTTATAACTATATCTCTTATACCTATTATGTCTATATTTTATAGCTGTATCTATTCTATTATGTCTATAGTTAATACCTATATCTATAATGACTATATTTTATACCTGTATCTGTTATATCTATTATGTGTACATTTTATACCTATATCTATTACATCTATTTTGTCTATTTTTTATACCTATATCTATTATATCTCTTATGTCTATATTTTATACCTGTATCAATTATATCTGTTATGACTAAATTTTATAGCTACATCTATTATGTCTGTATTTTACACCTATATCAATTACATCTCTTATATCTGTATTTTATACCTATATCTATTATATCTATATTTTATACCTATATCTATTATATCTGTATTTTATATCTATATCTGTTATATCTGTATTTTATACCTATATCTATTATACCTGTATTTTATACCTATATCTATTATATCTATTATATCTATATTTTATACATATATTGATTATATCTCTATTTTATACCTATATCTATTATGTCTGTTTTATTCCTATATCCATTATATCTATTATGTCTGTATTTTATACCTATATTTATTATTCGTATTATGTCTATCTTTTATACCTATATCTATTACATCTATTATGTCTATATTTTGTTATCACGTCTTTTATGTCCATATTTCATACCTCTATCTATTATATCTGTTATGTCTATCTTTTATACCTATATCTGTCTATATTTCATAACTGTATCTATTGTATCTATTATGTCTATTTTTTATACGTATATCTATTATATCTATTATGTCTATATTTCATGCCTGTATCTATTAGAACTATCATGTTTATATTTTATAAGTATATGTATTATATCTCTTATGTCTATATTTTATACCTATGTCGATTATATCTACTATGTCTTCCTTTTATACCTATACCAATTATATATATTATGTCTATATTGTATACGTAATTCTATTATATCTATTATGTCAATGTTTAATACCTATATCTATTACACCTATTATGTCTATAATTTATTCCTATATCTATTATATCCATTATGTCTATTTATTATCTGTATCTGTTTTATCTATTTTGTATATATTTTATACCTATATCTATTATGTCTATATTTTATACCTATATCTATTATATCTATTATGTCTATATTTTATACCTGTATCTATTATATCTATTATGTCAATATTTTATGACTATATCTATTTTATCTATTATATCTATATTTTATACCTATATCTATTATATCTATTATGTCTATATTTTATACCTATATCTACTATATCTATATTTTATACCTATATCTATTATATCTATTATGTCTATATTTTTGACCTATATCTATTATGTCTATATTTTATATCTTTATCTATTATATCTATTATGTCTATATTTTATACATGTATCTAATATATCCCTTTTTTATACGTATATCTATTATATTCTCTATATCTATATTTTATACCTGTACATATTATATCTATTATGTCTATACTTTATACCTATATCTATTATATCTATTATATCTATATTTCATACCGATATCTATTATATCTATTATATATATACTTGATACCTATATCTATTATGTCTCTATTTTATACCAATATCTCTTATATCTACTATGTCTATATTTTATAGCTGTATTTATTATATCTATTATGTCTATATTTTATACCTATATCTATTATATCTATTATGTCTATAATTTAACTATATCTGTTACACCTTTTAGGTCTGTATTTTATACCAATATCTATTATGTCTTTATTTTATACCTATATCTATTATAACTATTATGTCTGTATTTTATACCTATATCTATTATGTCTTTATTTTATACCTATATATATTATAATTATTATGTCTATATTTTATAACTATATCTATTATATCTATATTTTACACCTGTATCTATTATATCTATTTTGTCTATATTTTATACCTATGTCAATTATATCTATTCAGTCTATATTTTTTACCTATAACTATTATATCTGTCTATATTTTATATTTATATCTATCATATGTATTATGTCTATACTTTATATCTGTACATATTTTATCTATATTTTATACCTATCTCTATTATGTCTATATTTTAAACCTATATCTCTTATATCTATTATGTCTATATTTTAAACCAATATCTATTATATCTTTTATGTCTGTATTTTATACCTATAACTATTATGTCTATATTTCATATCTATATCTATTATAACTATTATCTCTATAGTGTATAACTATATCTGCTGTATCTATTCTGTCTATATTTTATACCTATATCTATTAAGTCTATATTTTATACCTATATCTATTATACCTATTATGTCTATATTTTATACCTATATGTATTGTGTATATATTTTATACCTATATCTGTTATATCTATTATGTCTATATTTTATACCTATATCTATTATATCTATTATGTCTACATTTTGTACCTATATCTATTATATCTATTATGTGTATATTTTATACCTATATCTATTATATCTATTATGTCTATATTTTATACCTTTTTCTATTCTGTCTATATTTTATACCTATATCTATTATATCTATTCTGTCTATATTTTATACCTGTATCTATTATATCTATTATGTCTATATTTTATACCTATATCTATCATATCTCTTATGTCTATATTTTATACCTATATGAATCGTATCTATTACGTCTATATTTTATACCTATATCTATTATATCTATTATGTCTATATTTTATAGCTATATATCATATGTATTATGTCTGTATTTTGTACCCATACATATCATATCTATTATTTCTACGTTTTATACCTATATCTATTATATGTTTTATGTCTATATTTTATACCTATATCTATTATTTCCATTATTTCTATATTTTATAGCTATATCAATTATACCTATTATGTCTATAATTTATACCTATATCTATTATATCTATTATGTCTATATTTTATACCTATGTCTATTATGTCTATTATGTCTATATTTTATAGCTATATATATGATATGTATTATGTCTATATTTTATTCCCATATCTATTATGTCAATATTTTATACCTATATTTATTATATCCATTTTTTCCATATTGTATACCTATACCCATTATGTCTATATTTTATACGTGTATATATTATGTCTGTTTTTTATACCTATATCTTTTACATCTATTATGTCTATATTTTATACCAATATCTATTATGTCTTTATTTTATATCTATATCTATTATATCTATTATGTCTATATTTTATACCTATATCTATTATATCTTTTATGTCTATATGTCATCCCTATATCTATTATAACTATTATATCTACATTTCATACCTATATCTATTATATCTATTATATCTATACTTGATACCTATATGTATTATGTCTATATGTTATACCTATATTTCTTGTATCTATTATGTCCATATTTTATATCTCTATCTATTATATCTATATTTTATACCTATATCTATTATAATTATTATGTCTTTTTTTTTAACTGTATCTGTTATATCTATTCTGTCTATATTTTATACCTATATCTATTATGTCTATATTTTATACCTATAACTATTATATCCATTACGTCTGTATTTTATGCCTATAACTATTATATCTATTATATTTATATTGTATAATTATATCTATTATATCTATGTTTTATACCTGTATCTAATATATCTATTATATCTATATTTTACATCTATATCTATTATATCAATATTTTATACGTATTTCTATTATATCTATTATGTCTATATTTTATACCTATATCTATTATATCTATATTTTACACCTGTATGTATTATATTTATTTGGTCTATATTTCAAACCCATGTCTATTATATCTATGCTGTCTTTATTTTTTATCTATATCTATTATATCGGTCTATATTTTATACCTATATCTATCATATATATTATGTCTGTATTTTATACCTGTGTCTATTATATCAATATTTTATACCTATCTCTATTATGTCAATATTTTATAACTGTATCTATTATATCTATTATGTCTATATTTTACACCTATATCTATTATATATTTTATGTCTGTATTTTATACCTATGCCTATTATGTCTATATTTTAAAACTATATCTATTATAACTATTATCTCTATATTGTATAACTATGTCTGTTGTATCTATTCTGTCTATATTTTATACCTATATCTATAATGTCTATATTTTATACCTATTTCTATTATAACTATTATGTCTATATTTTATAACTATATCTGATATATCTATTCTGTCTATATTTTATACCTATATCTATTATGTCTATATTTTATACCTGTATCTATTATATCCATTATGTCTATATTTTATGCCTATAACTATTATATCTATTATATTTATATTGTATAATTATATCTATTATATCTATGTTTTATACCTGTATCTAATATATTTATTATATCTATATTTTACATTTATATCTATTATATCAATATTTTATACGTATTTCTATTATATCTATTATGTCTATATTTTATACCTATATCTATTACATCTATATTTTACACCTGTATGTATTATATCTATTTGGTCTATATTTTATACCCATGTCTATTATATCTTTGCTGTCTTTATTTTTTACCTATATCTATTATATCAGTCTATATTTTATACCTATATCTATCATATATATTATGTCTGTATTTTATACCTGTGTCTATTGTATCTATATTTTATAACTATATTATGTCAATATTTTATAACTGTATCTATTATATCTATTATGTCTATATTTTACACCTATATCTATTATATCTTTTATGTCTGTATTTTATACCTATACCTATTATGTCTATATTTTAAAACTATATCAATTATAAACATTATCTCTATATTGTATAAGTATATCTGCTGTATCTATTCTGTCTATATTTTATACCTATATCTATAATGTCTATATTTTATACATATATCGATTATATGTATTATTACTATATTTTATACCTATATCTATTATGTCTCTTATGTCTGCATTTTTTATCTAAATCTATTATATCTATTATGTCTATATTTTATACCTATATCTATTACGTCTGTATTTTATACCTAAATCTATTATAACTATTATGTCTATATTTTATACCTATATCTATTATGTATATATTTTATACCTAAATTTAATATATCTATTATGTCTATATTTTTTACCCTTATCTATGGTATCCATTATGTCTGTATTTTATACCTATATCTATTATATCTATTATGTCTATATTTTATCCCTCTATCTATTATATCTATTATGTCTATATTTTTTACCTATGTCTATTATATCTATTATGTCTATATTTTATACCTATATCTATCAAATCTATTATATCTCTATTTTATGCCTATATTTATTATATCTATTATGTCTATATTGCATAGCTATATCTGTTGTATGTATTATGTCTATATTTTATACCTATATCTATTATATCCACTATGACTATACTTTATACCTATATCTATAATGTGTATATTTTATACCTATATCTATTATATCTATTATGTCTATATTTTTATACCAGTATCTATTATATCATTATGTCTATATTATTATAATTATATTAATTATGTCTATATTTATACCTATATCTATTGTATCTCTTATGTTTATATTTTATACCTATATCTATTATATATATTATGTTTATATTTTATACCCATATCTATTATGTGTATATTTTATACCTATATCTATTATATCTATTATGTCTATATTTTATACCTATATCTATTATACCACTTATGTCTATATTTTATACCTATATCTATTTTATCCATTGTGTCTCTACTTTATACCTATATCTATTATGTCTATATTTTATATCTTTATCTATTATATTTATTATGTCGAGTTTTTATACCTATATCTATTATATCTATTATGTCTATATTTTGTGTCTATATCTATTATAACCACTATATTTATATTTTATACCTCTATCTATTACATGTATGTTTGATACCTAAATCCATTATATCTATTATATTTATATTTCATACATATATATATCATACCTATTACGTCTATATTTTATGCCTATATCTATTATATCTATTATATCTATATTTTATACCTATATCTATTATAACCATATTTTATACCTATACACATTGTATCTATATTTTGTGCCTATATCTATTATATCTATTATATTTATATTGTATGATTATATCGATTATATCTATATTTTATATCTATTTCTATTATATCTATTGTCTGTATATTATGCCTGTATCTATTATATCTATTTTTTATACATATATATCTATTATATCTATTATATCTATATTTTATACCTATATCTATTATATCTATACTTTGTACCTGTATCTATTATATCTATTATGTCTATATTTTATACGTATATCTATTATATCTATGCTTTGTACCTGGATCTGTTATATCTATTATGTCTATATTTTATACCTATATCTATTATACCTATTCTGTTTATATTTTATACCTGTATCTATTATATCTATTATATCTATATTTTATACCTTTATCTATTATATCTAATATTTCTATATTTTGTACCTATATCTATTATATCTATTATGTCTGTATTTTATATATATGTCTATTATATCTATTATGTCTATATTTTATACCTATATCTTTTGTATGTATTATGTCTGCATTTTATACCGATATCTATTATATCTATGATGTCTATACTTAATGCCTATATCTATTATGTCTATATTTTACCTATATGTATTATATCTATTATGTCTATATTTTATAACTGTATCTATTACATCTATTCTGTCTATATATTATACCTATATCTATTATATCTATATTTTATACCTATATCTATTATAACTATATTTTATACCGGTATCTATTATATCTATATTTTATACCTTTATCTGTTATATCTATTACATTTATATTTTCTAATTATATCTATTATATCAATATTTTATAATTATACCTATGATGTCTTTTATATCTATATTTCATACCTATATCTATTATATCTTTTATATCTATACTTGATACCTATATCTATTATGTCTATATTTTATACCTATAACTATTATACCTATTATGTCTATATTTTATACCTGTATCTATTGTATCTATTATGTCTATATTTTATACCTATATCTATTATGTCTATATTTCATGCCTATATCTATTATATCTATTATGTCTATATTTTATACCTATATCTATTATATCTACGATGTCTATATCGATTGTATCTATTATGTCTATATTTTATACCTATATCTATTATATCTCTTATGTCTATATTTTATACCCATATCTATTATATCTATTATGTCTATATTTTATACCTATATCTATTATGTCTATATTTATACCTATATCTATTATAACTATTATGTCTATATTTTATAACTATATGTGTTATATCTATTCTGTCTGTATTTTATACCTATATCTATTTTGTCTACCTTTCATACCTATATCTATTATATCTATTATGTCTATATTTTATACCTATATCTATTATATCCATTATGTCTACATTTTTTACCTATATCTCTTATATCTATTATACTTATATTTTATAATTATATCTATAATATCTATATTTTATACCTTCATCTATTATATCTATTATTTTTTTATTTTATATCTATACCTACTATATCTATATTTTATAAGTATTTCTATTATAACTATTATGTCTATATTTTATACCTATATCTTTTATATCTATATTTTCCACCTGTATGTATTATGCCTATTTTGTCTATATTTTATACCTATGTATTATATCTATTCTGTCTATATTTTTAACCTATATTTATTATATCTGTGTATATTTTATACCTATATCTATCATATATATTATGTCTATATTTTATACCTATATCTATTATATCTATTATGTCTGTATTTTATACCTATATCTATTATATCTATTATGTCTATATTTATCCCTCTATCTATTATATCTATTATGTCTATATTTTATAAATCTATCAATTATATCTATTATGTCTATATTTTATACCTATATCTATTATATCTATTATATCTATATTTTATGCCTATATCTATTATAACAATATTTTATACCTATATACATTATATCTATGTTTTTTACCGATATAAATTATATCTATTATATTTATATTTTTTATAATTATATCTATTAAATCTATATTTTATAGCTATATCTATTATATCTGTTGTCTATATTTTATACCTGTATCTCTTATATCTACTTTTTATACGTATATCTATTATATCTATTATATGTATATTTTATACTTATATCTATTATATCTATATTTTATATCTGTATCTATTGTATCTATTATGTCTATATTTTACACCTATATCTATTTTATCTATTATGTCTATATTTTATACCTATATCTATTATATCTATTACGTTTATATTTTATACCTATATCTATTATGTCTGTATTTTTTACCTATATCTATTATATCTATTATGTCTACATTTTATACCTATATCTGTTATGTCTATATTTAATACCAATATCTATGATATCTATTACGTCTATATTTTATACCTGTATTTATTGTATCTATTATGTCTATATTTTATACCTATATCTATTATATCTATTATGTCAATATTTTATACCTATATCTATTATATCTATATTTTATACTTATATCTATTATATCTATTATGTCTATATTTTATACCCATACCTATTATGTCTATATTTTATACCTATATCTACTCTATTCATTATGTCTTTATTTTATACCTATAACAATTATGTCTATATTTTCTACCTATATCTATTATAAATATTATGTCTATATTTTATACCTATATCTATCATGTCTATATTTCATATCTATATCTATTATATTTTTATGTCAATATTTTATACCTATATCTATTTTATCTATTATATCTATATTTTATACCTATATCTATTATATCAATTATGTCTATATTTTATACCCATACCTATTATGTCTATATTTTATACCTATATCTATTATATGCATTATGTCTATATTTTATACCTATATAAGTTTTGTCTATATTTTCTACCTATATCTATTATGTCTACATGTTATACCTATATCTATTATATCTATTATGTCTATATTTTACACCTATATGTATTATATATTTTATGTCTGTATTTTATACCTATACCTATTATCTCCATATTTTATACCTATATCTATTATAACTATTAACTCTATATTGTATAACTCTATCTGTTGTATGGATTTTGTCTATATTTTATTCCTATATCTATTATATCTATATTTGATACCTATATCCATTATGTCTCATGTCAATATTTTATACATATATCTATCATAACTATTATGTCTATATTTTATGCCTATATCAATTATATCTATTATATCTATATTTTATACCTATATCTATTATAACCATATTTTATACCTATATCCATTTTATGTATGTTTTTTACCTATATCTGTTATATCTATTATATTCATATTTTATACCTATATCTATTATATCTATATTTTGTACCTGTATCTATTATACGTATTATGTCTATGTTTTATACCTACATCTATTATATCAATAATGTCTATATTTTATATCTATATCTATTATATCTATTATGTCTTTATTTTATACCTATATCTATCATATCTATTATACCTATATTTTACACCTATATATAACTATTATGTCTGTATTTTATAACTATATCTATTATATCTATTGTGTCTATATTTTATACCTATATCTATTGTATCTATTATGTCTATATTTTATACCTATATCTTTTGTATGTATTATGTCTATATTTTATACCGATATCTATTTTATCTATTATGTCTATACTTTATACCTATATCTATTATGTCTATATTTTATACCTGTATCGATGATATTTATTATGTCTCTATTTTATACCTATATATAATACCTCTTATGTATATATTTCATAGCTATATCTATTATACCTATTATGTCTATATTTTATACCTATATCTATTATGTCTATATTTTGTACCAATATCATTTATATCTATTATGTCTATATTTTATATCTTTATCTATTATATCTATTATGTCTATATTTTATTCCTATATCTATTATATCTTTTATGTCTATATTTTATACCTATATCTATTATGTCCACTATATCTATATTTTATACCTATGTCTATTATATCTATATTTGATACCTCTATCTATTATATCTACATCTATATATTATATCTGTATCTATCATATCTATTATATCTATATTTTATACCTACATATATCTATTATGTCTGTATTTTATACCTATATGTATTATATATATTGTGTCTATATTTTATACCTATATCTATTATATCTATTATGTCTATATTTTATACCTATATCTATCAAATCTATTATGTCTATATTTCATACCTATATATCATATCTATTATGTCTATACTTTGTACCTATATCTATTATATCTATTATGTCTGTATTTTACACCTATATCTATTATATCTATTCTGTCTATATTTTATACCCATATCTATTATATCTATTACATGTATATTTTATAACTATCTCTATTATATCTATTATGTCTGTATTTCATAACTATATCTATTATGTCTATGTTTTATGCCTATATCTGTTTTATCTATTATGTCTATATTTTATACCTATATCTATTATATCTATGATATCTATATTTTATAACTGTATGATATCCATTATGTCTATATTTTATAGCTATATCTATTATATCTCTCATGTCTGTATTGTATACCTATATCTATTATATCTATTATGTCTATATTTTATAATTATATCTATTATATCCATTATGTCTATTTTTTATACCTATATCTATCAAATTTATTATGTCTCTATTTTATACCTATATTTGTTATATCTATTATGTCTATATTTTATACCTATATCTATTATATTTATTATGTCTATGTTTTATACGTATATCTATTCTATGTATTATGTCTATATTTTATACCTATATCTATTATATCTATTATGTCTAATCTTTAAACCTATATATGTTATGTCTACATCTTATACCTGTAGCGATTATATGTATTATGTTTATATTTTATACATATATCTATTATATCTATCTTTTATAACTATATCCATTATATCTATTATATCTATATTTTATACATATATCTATCATATCTATTATGTCTATATTTTATGCCTATATCTATTATATCTATTATATCTACATTTTATACTTATATCGATTTTAACCAATAATTATACCTATACTGATTATATCTATATTTTTTCCTATATCTATTATATATAATATATTGATATTTTTTAATTATAACTATTATATCTATATTTCATTCCTATATCTATTATATCTATTGTCTACATTTTATACCTGTATCTATTATGTCTTTTTTTTACACATATATCCATTGTATGTATTGTATCTATATTTTTTACATGTATATATTGTATCTATATTTTCTACATGTATCTATTTTATCTATTATGTCTATGTTTTATAACTATATCTATTATATCTCTTATGTCTATATTTTATACCTATATCTATTATATGTGTTATGTCTATATTTTATACCTGTTTCAATTACGTCTGTATTTTATTCCTATATCTATTGTATCTATTATGTCTATATTTTATACCGATATCTATTATGTCTATATTTTATACCTATATCAATTATATCTGTTATGTCTATATTTTATACCTATTTCTATTATATCTATATGTCTGTATTTAATACCTATATCTATTATGTTTATATTTAATACCTATATCTATTATATCTATTATGTCTATATTTTATACCTATAACTATTTTGTCTATGTTTTTTACCTATATCTATTATATCTATTATGTATATATTTTGTACCTATATCTATTATGTTTATATTGGATACCGATATCTATTATATCTATAATGTCTATATTTCATAACTATATCTATAATATCTATTATGTCTATATTTAATACTTATATCTATTATAACTATTATGTCTTTATTTTATACCTATATATATTATGTCTATATTTTATACCTATATCTATTATATCTATTATATCTGTATTTTATACCTATATCTCTTATATCTATTATATCTATATGTTATACCGAAATCTATTATATCAATTAAGTCTATATTTTATACCTATATCTATTATAAATATATTTTATACCTATATTTATTATATCTATATTTAGTAACTATATCTATTATATCCTTTAGATTTATATTTTATAATTATATCTATTATATCTATATTTTAGAGCTATATCTATTATATCTATATTTTATGACTATATCAATTATATCTATATTTTATACCTATATCTATTATATCTATATTTTATACCTTTATCTATTATATCTATTACGTCTATATTTTATACCTATATCTATTATATCTATTAAGTCTGTATTTTATACTTATATCTACTATATCTATTATGTCTATATTTTATACCTATATCTATTATATCCACTATATCTATATTTTATACCTATACCTATGATATCTATATTTGATACCTATATCTATTATATCTATATCTGTATTTTATATCTGTATCTATTATATCTATATTTTATACCTACATATATTATAACTATATTTTATACCTATATCTGTTATATCTATTAAGTCTATATTTTATACCTATATCTATTATATCTATTATGTCTATATTTTATACCTATATCTATTATGTCTATATTTTATACCTATATCTATGATGTCTATATTTTATGCCTGTATCGATTATATTTGTTATATCTATATTTTATACCTATATCTACTATATCTCTCATGTTTATATTTTATACCTATATCTATTATATCTATTATGTTTATCTTTTATACCCGTATCTATTATGTCTATATTTTATAACTATATCTATTTATATCTATTATGTCTATATTGTATATCTTTATCTATTATATTTCATATGTCTATATTTTATACCGATATCTATCATATCTATTATCTCTATATTTTATGCTTATATCTATTATATCCACTATATCTATATTTTATACCTATATCTATTATATCTATATTTGATACCTATATCCATTATATCTCTTATGTCAATATTTTATACATATGTCTATCATACCTATTATGTCTATATTTTATGCCTATATCTATTATATCTATTATATCTATAATTTATACCTATATCTCTTGTAACCATATTTTATACCTATATCCATTATATGTTTATTTTTTGCCTATATCTATTATATATATATTTTATTCCTACATCTATTATATCTGTATTTTGTACCTGTATCTATTATATCTATTATGTCTATCTTTTATACCTACATATACTATATCTATAATGTCTATATTTTATACCTATATCTGTTATATTTATTATGTCTATATTTTATACCTGTATCTATTGTATGTATTATGTCTATATTTTATACCTATATCTATTATATCTATTATGTCAAATCTTTATACCTATATCTGTTATGTCTATATCTTATTCCTGTAGCGATTACATGTATTATGTTTATATTTTATACATATATCTATTATATCTATCTTTTATACCTATATCCATTATATCTATTATATCTATATTTTATGACTATATCAATTATATCTATATTTTATACGTATATCTATTATATCTATTATTTCTATATTTTATACCTATGTCTATTATATCTATATTTTATACCTTTATCTATTATATCTATTATGTCTTCATTTTGTAGCCATATCTATTATATCTATTATGTCTATATTTTATACCTATGTCTATTATATCTATTATGTCTATATTTTATACCTATATCTATCATATCTATTATATCTCTATCTCATACCTATATTTGTTATATCTATTATGTCTATATTTTATACCTATATCTATGATATCTATTATGTCTCTATTTTATACCTATATCGATTATGTCCATATTTTTTACCTATCTCTATTATATCTATTATGTCTATATTTTTTACCTACATCTATTATATCTGTATTTTGTACCTGTATCTATTATATCTATTGTGTCAATATTTTATACCTACATCTATTATATCTATAATGTCTATATTTTATACCTATATCTATTATATCTATTATGTCTATATTTTATAACTATATCTATTATATCTACTATGTCTATATATTATACCTATATCTATTATATTTATTATGTCTATATTTTATACCTATATCTATTGTATGTATTATGTCTATATTTTATACCTATATCTATTATATCTATTATGTCTAATCTTTATACCTATATCTGTTATGTCTATATCTTATACCTGTAGCGATTATATGTATTATGTTTATATTTTATACATATATCTATTATATCTATTTTTTATAACTATATCCATTATATCTATTATATCTATATTTTATGACTATATCAATTATATCTATATTTTATACGTATATCTATTATATCTATTATATATATATTTTATACCTTTATCTATTATATCTATTATGTCTACATTTTGTACCTATATCTATTATATCTATTCTGTCTGTATTTTATACCTATGTCTATTATATCTATTATGTCTATACTTTATACCTATATCTATCATATCTATTATGTCTCTATCTTATACCTATATTTGTTATTTCTATTATGTCTATATTTTATACCTATATCTATGATATCTATTATGTCTATATTTTATACCCATATCTATTAAGTATATGATGTCTATATTTTACATCTATATCTATTATGTCTATATTTTAAACCTATATCTATTGTATCTATTCTGTGTATATTTTATACGTATATCTATTATATCTTTATGTCTATATTTTATACCTATATCAATTATATCTATATTTTATAACTATATGTATTATATCTGTATTTTATTCCTATATATAATATCTATTATGTCTATATTTTATACCTATATATATTATATCTATTATGTCTATATTACATACCTATATGTTTTATACCTATTATGTCTATATTTTATACCTATAAATATTTTATCTATATTTTATACCTATATCTTGTGTCTGTTATATTTATATTTTTTAAATATATCTATTATATCTATATTTTATACCTATATCTATTATAACTATTACATCTATATTTGATACCTATATTTATGATATCTATATTTTATACCTATATCATATCTATTATATCTATATTTTACACGTATATATATTTCATCTATATTTTATACCTATATCAATATCTATTATGTCTATATTTTATACGTATATCTATTGTATCTATTATGTCTATATCTTCTACCTATATCGATTGTATCTATTATGTCTGTGTTTCTTACCTATATCTATTATATCTATTATGTCTATATTTTATAAACATATCTATTATATCTATTATGTCTATAATTTATATCTATATGTGTATCTATTATGTCTATATGTTATACGTATATCTATTATACCTTTTAAGTCTAGATTTGATGCCTATATCTAATATATCTATTATGTCTTCATGTTATACCTATATCTATTATATCTATTAAGTCTATAATATATACTTATATATTATATATATTATGTCTATGTTTTATACCTATATCTATTATAACTATTATGTCTATATTTTATAACTATATCTCTTATACCTATTATGTCTATATTTTATAGCTGTATCTATTCTATTATGTCTATAGTTAATACCTATATCTATAATGACTATATTTTATACCTGTATCTGTTATATCTATTATGTGTACATTTTATACCTATATCTATTACATCTATTTTGTCTATTTTTTATACCTATATCTATTATATCTCTTATGTCTATATTTTATACCTGTATCAATTATATCTGTTATGACTAAATTTTATAGCTACATCTATTATGTCTGTATTTTACACCTATATCAATTACATCTCTTATATCTGTATTTTATACCTATATCTATTATATCTATATTTATACCTATATCTATTATATCTGTATTTTATATCTATATCTGTTATATCTGTATTTTATACCTATATCTATTATACCTGTATTTTATACCTATATCTATTATATCTATTATATCTATATTTTATACATATATTGATTATATCTCTATTTTATACCTATATCTATTATGTCTGTTTTATTCCTATATCCATTATATCTATTATGTCTGTATTTTATACCTATATTTATTATTCGTATTATGTCTATCTTTTATACCTATATCTATTACATCTATTATGTCTATATTTTGTTATCACGTCTTTTATGTCCATATTTCATACCTCTATCTATTATATCTGTTATGTCTATCTTTTATACCTATATCTGTCTATATTTCATAACTGTATCTATTGTATCTATTATGTCTATTTTTTATACGTATATCTATTATATCTATTATGTCTATATTTCATGCCTGTATCTATTAGAACTATCATGTTTATATTTTATAAGTATATGTATTATATCTCTTATGTCTATATTTTATACCTATGTCGATTATATCTACTATGTCTTCCTTTTATACCTATACCAATTATATATATTATGTCTATATTTTATACGTAATTCTATTATATCTATTATGTCAATGTTTAATACCTATATCTATTACACCTATTATGTCTATAATTTATTCCTATATCTATTATATCCATTATGTCTATTTATTATCTGTATCTGTTTTATCTATTTTGTATATATTTTATACCTATATCTATTATGTCTATATTTTATACCTATATCTATTATATCTATTATGTCTATATTTTATACCTGTATCTATTATATCTATTATGTCAATATTTTATAACTATATCTATTTTATCTATTATATCTATATTTTATACCTATATCTATTATATCTATTATGTCTATATTTTATACCTATATCTACTATATCTATATTTTATACCTATATCTATTATATCTATTATGTCTATATTTTTGACCTATATCTATTATGTCTATATTTTATATCTTTATCTATTATATCTATTATGTCTATATTTTATACATGTATCTAATATATCCCTTTTTTATACGTATATCTATTATATTCTCTATATCTATATTTTATACCTGTACATATTATATCTATTATGTCTATACTTTATACCTATATCTATTATATCTATTATATCTATATTTCATACCGATATCTATTATATCTATTATATATATACTTGATACCTATATCTATTATGTCTCTATTTTATACCAATATCTCTTATATCTACTATGTCTATATTTTATAGCTGTATTTATTATATCTATTATGTCTATATTTTATACCTATATCTATTATATCTATTATGTCTATAATTTAACTATATCTGTTACACCTTTTAGGTCTGTATTTTATACCAATATCTATTATGTCTTTATTTTATACCTATATCTATTATAACTATTATGTCTGTATTTTATACCTATATCTATTATGTCTTTATTTTATACCTATATATATTATAATTATTATGTCTATATTTTATAACTATATCTATTATATCTATATTTTACACCTGTATCTATTATATCTATTTTGTCTATATTTTATACCTATGTCAATTATATCTATTCAGTCTATATTTTTTACCTATAACTATTATATCTGTCTATATTTTATATTTATATCTATCATATGTATTATGTCTATACTTTATATCTGTACATATTTTATCTATATTTTATACCTATCTCTATTATGTCTATATTTTAAACCTATATCTCTTATATCTATTATGTCTATATTTTAAACCATATCTATTATATCTTTTATGTCTGTATTTTATACCTATAACTATTATGTCTATATTTCATATCTATATCTATTATAACTATTATCTCTATAGTGTATAACTATATCTGCTGTATCTATTCTGTCTATATTTTATACCTATATCTATTAAGTCTATATTTTATACCTATATCTATTATACCTATTATGTCTATATTTTATACCTATATGTATTGTGTATATATTTTATACCTATATCTGTTATATCTATTATGTCTATATTTTATACCTATATCTATTATATCTATTATGTCTACATTTTGTACCTATATCTATTATATCTATTATGTGTATATTTTATACCTATATCTATTATATCTATTATGTCTATATTTTATACCTTTTTCTATTCTGTCTATATTTTATACCTATATCTATTATATCTATTCTGTCTATATTTTATACCTGTATCTATTATATCTATTATGTCTATATTTTATACCTATATCTATCATATCTCTTATGTCTATATTTTATACCTATATGAATCGTATCTATTACGTCTATATTTTATACCTATATCTATTATATCTATTATGTCTATATTTTATAGCTATATATCATATGTATTATGTCTGTATTTTGTACCCATACATATCATATCTATTATTTCTACGTTTTATACCTATATCTATTATATGTTTTATGTCTATATTTTATACCTATATCTATTATTTCCATTATTTCTATATTTTATAGCTATATCAATTATACCTATTATGTCTATAATTTATACCTATATCTATTATATCTATTATGTCTATATTTTATACCTATGTCTATTATGTCTATTATGTCTATATTTTATAGCTATATATATGATATGTATTATGTCTATATTTTATTCCCATATCTATTATGTCAATATTTTATACCTATATTTATTATATCCATTTTTTCCATATTGTATACCTATACCCATTATGTCTATATTTTATACGTGTATATATTATGTCTGTTTTTTATACCTATATCTTTTACATCTATTATGTCTATATTTTATACCAATATCTATTATGTCTTTATTTTATATCTATATCTATTATATCTATTATGTCTATATTTTATACCTATATCTATTATATCTTTTATGTCTATATGTCATCCCTATATCTATTATAACTATTATATCTACATTTCATACCTATATCTATTATATCTATTATATCTATACTTGATACCTATATGTATTATGTCTATATGTTATACCTATATTTCTTGTATCTATTATGTCCATATTTTATATCTCTATCTATTATATCTATATTTTATACCTATATCTATTATAATTATTATGTCTTTTTTTTTAACTGTATCTGTTATATCTATTCTGTCTATATTTTATACCTATATCTATTATGTCTATATTTTATACCTATAACTATTATATCCATTACGTCTGTATTTTATGCCTATAACTATTATATCTATTATATTTATATTGTATAATTATATCTATTATATCTATGTTTTATACCTGTATCTAATATATCTATTATATCTATATTTTACATCTATATCTATTATATCAATATTTTATACGTATTTCTATTATATCTATTATGTCTATATTTTATACCTATATCTATTATATCTATATTTTACACCTGTATGTATTATATTTATTTGGTCTATATTTCAAACCCATGTCTATTATATCTATGCTGTCTTTATTTTTTATCTATATCTATTATATCGGTCTATATTTTTATACCTATATCTATCATATATATTATGTCTGTATTTTATACCTGTGTCTATTATATCAATATTTTATACCTATCTCTATTATGTCAATATTTTATAACTGTATCTATTATATCTATTATGTCTATATTTTACACCTATATCTATTATATATTTTATGTCTGTATTTTATACCTATGCCTATTATGTCTATATTTTAAAACTATATCTATTATAACTATTATCTCTATATTGTATAACTATGTCTGTTGTATCTATTCTGTCTATATTTATACCTATATCTATAATGTCTATATTTTATACCTATTTCTATTATAACTATTATGTCTATATTTTATAACTATATCTGATATATCTATTCTGTCTATATTTTATACCTATATCTATTATGTCTATATTTTATACCTGTATCTATTATATCCATTATGTCTATATTTTATGCCTATAACTATTATATCTATTATATTTATATTGTATAATTATATCTATTATATCTATGTTTTATACCTGTATCTAATATATTTATTATATCTATATTTTACATTTATATCTATTATATCAATATTTTATACGTATTTCTATTATATCTATTATGTCTATATTTTATACCTATATCTATTACATCTATATTTTACACTGTATGTATTATATCTATTTGGTCTATATTTTATACCCATGTCTATTATATCTTTGCTGTCTTTATTTTTTACCTATATCTATTATATCAGTCTATATTTTATACCTATATCTATCATATATATTATGTCTGTATTTATACCTGTGTCTATTGTATCTATATTTTATAACTATATTATGTCAATATTTATAACTGTATCTATTATATCTATTATGTCTATATTTTACACCTATATCTATTATATCTTTTATGTCTGTATTTTATACCTATACCTATTATGTCTATATTTTAAAACTATATCAATTATAAACATTATCTCTATATTGTATAAGTATATCTGCTGTATCTATTCTGTCTATATTTTATACCTATATCTATAATGTCTATATTTTATACATATATCGATTATATGTATTATTACTATATTTTATACCTATATCTATTATGTCTCTTATGTCTGCATTTTTATCTAAATCTATTATATCTATTATGTCTATATTTTATACCTATATCTATTACGTCTGTATTTTATACCTAAATCTATTATAACTATTATGTCTATATTTTATACCTATATCTATTATGTATATATTTTATACCTAAATTTAATATATCTATTATGTCTATATTTTTTACCCTTATCTATGGTATCCATTATGTCTGTATTTTATACCTATATCTATTATATCTATTATGTCTATATTTTATCCCTCTATCTATTATATCTATTATGTCTATATTTTTTACCTATGTCTATTATATCTATTATGTCTATATTTTATACCTATATCTATCAAATCTATTATATCTCTATTTTATGCCTATATTTATTATATCTATTATGTCTATATTGCATAGCTATATCTGTTGTATGTATTATGTCTATATTTATACCTATATCTATTATATCCACTATGACTATACTTTATACCTATATCTATAATGTGTATATTTTATACCTATATCTATTATATCTATTATGTCTATATTTTATACCAGTATCTATTATATCATTATGTCTATATTATTATAATTATATTAATTATGTCTATATTTATACCTATATCTATTGTATCTCTTATGTTTATATTTTATACCTATATCTATTATATATATTATGTTTATATTTTATACCCATATCTATTATGTGTATATTTTATACCTATATCTATTATATCTATTATGTCTATATTTTATACCTATATCTATTATACCACTTATGTCTATATTTTATACCTATATCTATTTTATCCATTGTGTCTCTACTTTATACCTATATCTATTATGTCTATATTTTATATCTTTATCTATTATATTTATTATGTCGAGTTTTTATACCTATATCTATTATATCTATTATGTCTATATTTGTGTCTATATCTATTATAACCACTATATTTATATTTTATACCTCTATCTATTACATGTATGTTTGATACCTAAATCCATTATATCTATTATATTTATATTTCATACATATATATATCATACCTATTACGTCTATATTTTATGCCTATATCTATTATATCTATTATATCTATATTTTATACCTCTATCTATTATAACCATATTTTATACCTATCACACATTGGATCTATATTTTGTGCCTCTAATCTATTATATCTATTATATTTATATTGTATGATTATATCGATTATATCATATTTTATATCTATTTCTATTATATCTATTGTCTGTACTTATGCCTGTATCTATTATATCTATTTTTTATACATATATATCTATTATATCTATATAATCTATATTTTATACCTATATCTATTATATCTATAGCTTGTACCTGTATCTATTATATCTATTATGTCTATATTTATACGTATATCTATTATATCTATGCTTTTGTACCTGGATCTGTTATATCTATTATGTCTATATTTTATACCTATATCTATTATACCTATTCTGTTTATAATTTTATACATGTATCTATTATATCTATTATATCTATATTTTATACCTTTATCTATATATCTAATATTTCTATATTTTGTACCTATATCTATTATATCTATTATGTCTGTATTTTATATATATGTCTATTATATCTATTATGTCTATATTTTATACCTATATCTTTTGTATGTATTATGTCTGCATTTTATACCGATATCTATTATATCTATGATGTCTATACTTAATGCCTATATCTATTATGTCTATATTTTACCTATATGTATTATATCTATTATGTCTATATTTATAACTGTATCTATTACATCTATTCTGTCTATATATTATACCTATATCTATTATATCTATATTTTATACCTATATCTATTATAACTATATGTTATACCGGTATCTATTATATCTATATTTTATACCTTTATCTGTTATATCTATTACATTTATATTTTCTAATTATATCTATTATATCAATATTTTATAATTATACCTATGATGTCTTTTATATCTATATTTCATACCTATATCTATTATATCTTTTATATCTATACTTGATACCTATATCTATTATGTCTATATTTTATACCTATAACTATTATACCTATTATGTCTATATTTTATACCTGTATCTATTGTATCTATTATGTCTATATTTTATACCTATATCTATTATGTCTATATTTCATGGCCTATATCTATTATATCTATTATGTCTATATTTTATACCTATATCTATTATATCTACGATGTCTATATCGATTGTATCTATTATGTCTATATTTTATACCTATATCTATTATATCTCTTATGTCTATATTTTATACCCATATCTATTATATCTATTATGTCTATATTTTATACCTATATCTATTATGTCTATATTTATACCTATATCTATTATAACTATTATGTCTATATTTTATAACTATATGTGTTATATCTATTCTGTCTGTATTTTATACCTATATCTATTTTGTCTACCTTTCATACCTATATCTATTATATCTATTATGTCTATATTTTATACCTATATCTATTATATCCATTATGTCTACATTTTTTACCTATATCTCTTATATCTATTATACTTATATTTTATAATTATATCTATAATATCTATATTTTATACCTTCATCTATTATATCTATTATTTTTTTATTTTATATCTATACCTACTATATCTATATTTTATAAGTATTTCTATTATAACTATTATGTCTATATTTTATACCTATATCTTTTATATCTATATTTTCCACCTGTATGTATTATGCCTATTTTGTCTATATTTTATACCTATGTATTATATCTATTCTGTCTATATTTTTAACCTATATTTATTATATCTGTGTATATTTTATACCTATATCTATCATATATATTATGTCTATATTTTATACCTATATCTATTATATCTATTATGTCTGTATTTTATACCTATATCTATTATATCTATTATGTCTATATTTATCCCTCTATCTATTATATCTATTATGTCTATATTTTATAAATCTATCAATTATATCTATTATGTCTATATTTTATACCTATATCTATTATATCTATTATATCTATATTTTATGCCTATATCTATTATAACAATATTTTATACCTATATACATTATATCTATGTTTTTTACCGATATAAATTATATCTATTATATTTATATTTTTTATAATTATATCTATTAAATCTATATTTTATAGCTATATCTATTATATCTGTTGTCTATATTTTATACCTGTATCTCTTATATCTACTTTTTATACGTATATCTATTATATCTATTATATGTATATTTTATACTTATATCTATTATATCTATATTTATATCTGTATCTATTGTATCTATTATGTCTATATTTTACACCTATATCTATTTTATCTATTATGTCTATATTTTATACCTATATCTATTATATCTATTACGTTTATATTTTATACCTATATCTATTATGTCTGTATTTTTACCTATATCTATTATATCTATTATGTCTACATTTTATACCTATATCTGTTATGTCTATATTTAATACCAATATCTATGATATCTATTATGTCTATATTTTATATCTTTATTTATTATATCTATCATGTCTATACTTTATACCTATATCTATTATATCCATTATGTCTATATTTCATACCTATATCTATTATATCCACTATATCTATATTTTATACCTATATCTCTTATATGTATATTTGATACCCATATCCGTTATAGCTATTGTATCTATATTTTATATCTATATCTATTATATCTATTATGTCTATCTATTTTATCTATTATATCTATATTTTATACATATATTTATTATATATGTATTTTATTCCTGTATCTATTATATCTATAATGTCCATGTTTTATACCTATATCTATTATATCTATTATGTCTATATTTTATACCTATTTCTATTATATCTATTATGTCTGTTTTTTATACCGATATCTATCATATCTATTATGTCCACATTTTATACCCATATATATCATATCTATTATGTCTATATTTTATACCTATATCTATTATATCTATTATGTCTGTATTTCATACCTACATCTATTATATCTATTATGTCTATATTTTACCCATATCAATTATATCTATTATGTTTATATTTTATACCTATATCTATAATACCTTTTACGTCTATATTTTATAACTATATCTATTATATCTATCATGTCTCTATTTTATACCTCTATTTTGTCTATATTTTATACCTATATCTATTATATCTGTTATGTGTATAATTTTATACCTATATCTATTATATCTATTATGTCTTTATTTTATACCTATATCTATTATATCTATTATGTCTAAATATTATACCTATAGTCTATTATGTCTATATTTTGTACCTATATCTATTATAACTATTATGTCTATATTTTATAACTATATATTATGTCTATATTTAAAACCTATATCTATTTTATCTATTATGTCTATATTTCATAACATATATTATGTCTATATTTTATATCTATATCCATTATATATATTATGTCTATATTTTATATCTATACCTATTATGTCTATATTTTATACCTATATCTATTGTATCTATTATGTCTGTATTTTATACCTACGTCTATTATGTCTATATTTTAAACCGATATCTATTATATCTATTATGTCTATATTTTATACCTATATCTATTATACCTATTATGTCTATATATTATACCTATAACCTATTAGGTCTATATTTTATACCTGTATCTATTATATCCATTATGTCTATATTTTATACCTACATCTATTATGTCTACACTTTTATAACTATATCTATAATATCTATTAGGTCTATATTTATACCTATATCCATTATATCAGTCTATATTTGAGATATATATCTGTTATATCTATTATTTCTGTATTTGATACCTATATCCATTATATCTTATATGTCTATATTTTATACTCTATATCTATTATGTCTATTATGTCTCTATTTTATTACCATATCTATTATTTTCATTATGTGTATATTTAATACCTATATGTATGATATCTACTATGTCTATTATTTATATCTCCATCTATTATAACTATTATGTATAATTTTATACCTATATCGATTATTATCAATTATGACAAATTTATATACCTATATATTATGTCTCTATTTACAGCTATATGTATTATATCTATTTTGTCTATATTTTATACCTCTATCTATTATATCTGTATTTTACACCTATATCTATTATGGCTATTATATCTACATTTTTATCTATATCTATTATATCTACATTTATACCTATATCCATCATATATATTATATCTATATTTTATACTTGTATCTATCATATCTATTATATCTATATTTTATACGTATATCTATTGTATGTATATTTTATGCCAATATCCATTATATCTATTATGTCTATATTTTATACCTGCATTTATTGTATCTATTTTGTCTATATTTTATACCTATATCTATTACATCTAATATATCTGTATGTTATATCTACATTTATTATACGTATTCTCTCTATATATTATACGTATATCTATTACATCTATTATGTCTATATTTTATACCTATATGTCTTATATCTATTATGTCTTTTATAACCGATATCTATTATATCTATTATGTCTGTCTTTTATACCTATATCTATTATATCTATTATGTCTATACTATGATACCTATATCTATTATATCCCTTATGTCCATATTTTATACCTATATCTGTTATATATATTATGTCTATATTTTCTACCTATATGTATTTAATTTTTATTTTGTCTATATTTTATACCCTATATCTATTATATCTATTGTCTATATTTTATACTACATATATTATATCTATTCTGTCTATATTTTATACCTATATATATTATCACTATTATGTCTATATTTGATAACTATATCTCTTGTAATCTATTATGTATATATTTTACACCTATACCTGTTATGTCTGTATTTTTATACCTCATCTTATTTTATCTATTTTGTCTATATTTTTTTTCCTTTATCTATTATATCTATGATAGTTCTATATTTTGTACCTATATTAATTATATCTATTATGTCTATACTTTATTAACCTATATCTATTACTATTTCCTATTATGTCTATATTTTATACCTATATCTATTAATCTATTATATCTATTTTTTATACCTGTATCTATTATATCTTTTGTTTCACAACCATATCTCTATCTATTTGTGTCTCTATTTCATAGCTATATCTGTTATATCTATGTTTATACCTATATCTATTATATCCATTATATCTATATTTTATACCTATATCTATATATCTATATTTATACCTATATCTATTATATCTATATTTTATACCTGTATCTATTATATCTATTATGTCTATGTTTTATACCTATATCTACTTATATCTATTATGTCTATATTTTATACCTATTTCTATTACATCTATTTTGTCTGTATTTTATAGCTATATCTATCGTATCTATTATGTCTATATTTTATACCTATATATATCATATCTATTATGTCTATATTTCATAACTATATCTATTGTCTATTATGTATATATTTTATACCTATATCTATCTATGTCTATTATGTGTATATTTTATACGTATATCAATTATATCCATTTTGTCCATATTTTGTACCTATATCTATTATATCTATTATGTCTATATTTTATACGTATATCTATTATACTCTATTATGTCTATATTTTATACTTATAACTATTATATCTGTTTATGTGTACATTTTATACCTATATCGATTATATCTATTATGTCTATATTTTATACCTATATCTATTACATCTATTATGTCCTATATTTTATACCTATATCTATTATATCTATTATGAATAAATTTTATACCTATATCTATTATGACTATATTTTACACCTATAATTATTATATCTATTATGTCTATATTTTATACCTATATCTATTATATCTATTATATCTATATTTTATATCTATATCTACATTACTTATACCTATATCTATTACATCTATTTTATCTATATTTTATACCTGTATGTATTATATCTATTATGTCTATATTTTAGACCTATATATGTTATATCTATTATTCTATATTGTATACTTATGTGTATTATATTTATTATGGGTATATTTTATACCTATATCTATTACATCTATTGTGTTTATATCTATTATGTCTGTATTTTATAACTCTATCTTTATAACTATTAAGTCTATATTTTATCCCTCTACCTCTTTCGATCTATTATGTCTATATTCATACCTCCAGATACTCTATTATGTCTATATTATTATTACTCTATTATCACTATAACGTCTATACTTCATATCCTATCTATATCTATGATGTCTAATTTTTTACCTCTATTATACCGATAATGTCTATATTTTATTTCAATATCTACTATATCTAGTATGTCTATATTCTATACCTCTATCTATTATATCTATTATATCTATTATGTCTATATTTTATACCTCTATCTATTGATCTATTATGTCTATATTTTTACATCTGTTATATCTATTATGTCTATATTCATACCTCTATCTAGTATATCTATTTGTTTTTTATTTTATACCCTTATCTATTATATCTATATGTGCATAATTTATACATATATCTATTATATATTCTCTCGATATTTTATACCTATGTCTATTATATCTATTGTGTCTATATTTTAATCCTATATCTATTATATCTGTAGTATCTATATTTTATACCTATATCTATTATATCTATTATGTGATATTTGGTACCTCAATCTATTATATCTTTTATGTCTATATTTCATAACTATATCTATTAGTCTATTATGTCTACATTTTATAACTATATCTATTATATCTATTATGTATACATTTTATAACTCTATTATATCTATTATGTCTATAATTTATACCTCTATCAATTATATCTATTATCTCTATATTTTATACCTCTATCTATTATATCTATGATGTCTATATTTTATACCTCTATCGATTATATCTATTTTGTTTATATTTATATCTCTTTGATATCTATTATATCTATATTTTGTACCTGTATCTATTATGTCTATTATGTCTACATTTTAACCTCTATCTATTATATCTATTAGGTCTATATTATATACCTATATCGATTATATCTATTATGTCTATATTTTATACCATTATCTATTATACCTCTGATGTCTATATTTTATACCTATATCTATTATATCTATTATGTCTATATTTT
>NW_022142542.1:0-7149 GCF_007565055.1 Rhinopithecus roxellana
TATAAAGATCCTAATTCAATAATACATTAAAACAATAATTCATCATGACCAAGTGAGATTTACTCCTGGCATGAAAGGATAATGCAACATATACAAGTCAATCAATGTGATATATCAACAGAATGAAGGACAACAACTGTATGATTATTTCAATTGATGATGAGAAGTTGATAAAATTCAACATCCCTTTATGACTAAAATATTCAATAAACTGAGTACAAAAAGAACATACCTCAAGATAATAAACACCATCTACAACAGACCCATAGCTAGTATCATACAGATTGGGAAAAACTGAAAGCCATTCCTCTAAGACCTTGACTATAACAAGGATACCCACTTTTACCACTGTTTCAACACAATACTGGAAGTCCTAGCTAGAGCAATCAGACAAGAGAAAAAATAAAGGGCATCCAAATGAACAATGCAGAAATCAAATTATCCTTGTTTGCAGATGATATGATTTTGTAGTTGGAAAAACCTAAAGACTCCACAAAAAAACTGTGAGGGGTGATAAACAAATTCAGTAAAGTTGCATGATAAAAAAGTTATAAAATTCCATGACATTTCTATATGCCAACAGCAAATAATCTGAAAAAGAAATCAAGAAAGTAATTTCATTGACAATAGCTGCAAATAAAATAAAATACCTAGAAATTAACCAAAGAAGTGAAGTACCTCTACAGTGAAAACTATAGAATATTGAAAAACAAATAGAAGGGGATACACAAAAAATGGGGAGATAGCCCCTTTTTATGGATTGGAAGAATCAAATTGTTAAAATGTCCATACACCCAAAGCAATTTACAGATTCAATGCAATCTCTGTCAAAATACCAATGACATTCTTCACAGAAATGTTAAAAGAAAAAAAAACCGTAACATTTATATGAAGCCACAAGAGACCCAGAAATGCCAAAGGCATCCTACACACAAAGAACAAAACTGGAAGAATCACATTACCTGACTTCAAATTGTAAAATAGCTATTGTGACCAAAGCAGCACGGTTCTGGCATAAAAAGAGATGCATAGATCAATGGAACAGTACAGGGAACCCAGATATAAAATCTACATTTTATACCTATATCTATTATATCTATTATATCTATATTTCATACCTATATCTTGATATGTTATAATTTATAAACCTTTATCTATTATACCCTATTAAAGCTATATTTTTTTACTGTATCTATTATATCTATATTTTATACCAATATTTATTAATTCTATTATGTCTGTATGTTTATACACTATACCTATTATATCTCTTTTTAAACCATATATCTATTATATCTAATTCTGGTCTAGATTTATACCTATATCTAGTTACTATCTATTATGTCTACAGTTTATAATCTAATATCTATTAGATCGATATTTTATACCAATAATCGATTATTTCTAGTAATTGCTTATTTTATAACTATATATATTATACTATTATGTCTTTATTTTATACCTCTCTCTATTATTCTATTATGTCTATATTTTATACACCTAGCTATTATTGTCTATATTTTATACCTATATCTATTATATCCATTATGTCTATATTTTATAAAGTAAATCTATTATATCATCTTATGTCTATATTTCATACCTATAGCTATTATATCTATTATGTATATATCTATTATATCAATTATGTCTATATTTTATACGTATATCTATTATATCTATTATGTCTATATTTTATACCTATATCTACTATATCTATTATGTCTGTATTTTATACCTATATCTATTATATCTATTATGTCTATATTTAATACCTATATCTACTATATCTATTATGTCTGTATTTTATACCTGTATCTATTATATCTGTTATGTGTATATTTAATACCTATATCTACTATATCTATTATGTCTATATTTTATACCCATATCTATTATATCTATTATGTCTATATTTTATACCCACATCGATAATATCTGTTATGTCTCTGTTTTATACCTTTATCTATTATATCTATTATGTCTATATTTTATACCGGTATCTATTATATCTATTATATTTATATTTTATACCTATATCTATTATATCTATTATATCTATATTATATACCTATATTTATCACATCTATATTTTATACCTGTATCAATTATATCTATCGTATTTATAGTTTATAGCTATTATATCTATATTTATACCTCTATTTATTAGATCTATATTTTTACCTATATCTATTATATCTCTTAATACCTCTATATATTATATCTATAGAAACGTATTTATTACCTATATCTATTATGATCTATTATTTTATACCTATTATCTATTTTATTCTATTGTATCTATATGTATACCTGTATCGTATTGTAATGATATTTTATACCATATCTCTTATATCTATTTATGTCGATGATTTCATTACCTGTATCTATTATACCCCGTATGTTAAGTCTATATTGTTATACCTGTATATTTTATACGTATTAGGTCTATATTTATACTTCTATACTATATAGTTGTCTATATTTATACCATATCTAGTATATCTATTTATGTCTATATTTACACCTATATCTATTATATCTGTTACGTCTATATTTTATACCTATATCTATTATATCTATTATGTCTATATTTTATACATAAATCGATTATATCTATTATGTATATTTTCTACCTCGATCTATTATAGTCGCTTATGTCTATATGTTATACCTCTATTATATCTCTTATGTCTATATTTTATACCTCTATCTATTATAGTCAATTGGATGGTCTAATATTTTATACCTATATCATTATACCTATTATGTCTACAATTATATCAATATCTATTATATCTCTTTTTGTGTATATTTATGCCGATATATATTATATCTATTATGTCTATATTTTATACCTATGTCTATTATGTCTATATTTAATCCTATATCTAGTATATCTATCTATGTCTGTATTTTATACCTATATCTATTATGTCTATATTTATACCTATACTATTATGCTATTATGTCAATATTTTATACCTATATCTATTATATCCATTATGTCTGTATTTTATACCTATATCTATTATATCTATTATGTCTCTATATTCGTACCTATATCAATTATGTCCATATTTTATAACTATATCTTTATATCATTTATGTCTATATTTTTTTCCTATATCTATTATATCTATTATGGCTAATATTATACTATATCCATTATATCTATGTATCTATATTTATACCTATATCTATTACACCTGTTTTCATACCTATATCTATATATCTATATATATTCTAATTTATAACTATATCGTATTATAATTAGATTTTATAATATAATCTATTTATATATCTAATATTTATACCGATATCGATAATATTTATATTTCATACCTTTATCTATATAAACTATTATATCTATATTTTATAATTGTATCGATTATATCTATATTTACACCTATATTTATTATATCTATTATGTCTTGTATTTTATAACTATATCTATTATATCTATTATGTCTATATTTTTTACCTATATCTATTATATCTATTATGTCTGTTTTTTATACCTATAGTATTATATCTATTGTTTACATTTTATAGCTATATCTATTATATCTATATTTTATACCTATATTTATTATATCTATATTTCATACCTATATCTATTGTATGTATTATGTGTATATTTTAAACCTATATCTATTTTATATGTATTTAATTCCTATACCTATTGTCTCTATTATGTCTATATTTATACCTATATCTATATGTATTGTCTATATTTTATACCTATATATATCCATTATATCTGATATTTTATACCTATATCTATTATATCTATATATTTTACCTATATCTATTATATCTATTATGTCTATATCTATTATATCTATTATGTCTGTATTTTATAACTATATCTATTATATCTATTATGTCTGTATTTTATACCTATATCTATTATGACTATATTTTAAAGCAATACCTATTATATCAGTTATGTCTGTATCTATCTATTAAGTCTATATTTTAACCTATATCTATTATATCTGTTATGTCTACATTTTATACCTACATCTATTATATCTATTATGTCTATATTTATACCTACATCTATTATATCTATTATGTCGATATTTCATACCTATATCTATTATATCTATATGTCTATATTTTATACCGATATCAATTATGTCTATATTTTATACCTATAGCTATTGTATCTTTTATGTCTGATTTTATACCTATATCTATTAGATTTGTTATGTCCATATTTTATACCTCTATTATATCTATGTCTATATATATACCTACATCTATTATGTTTATATTTTTACACCTATATGTATTATATGTGTTATATCTATGTTTTATAAACTATATCTATTATAACTATTATATCTATATTTTATACTATATCTATTATGTCTATATTTTATATCTGTATCTATAATATCAATGATGTCTATATTTTATACCTATAACTCTCAGATCCATTATGTCTATATTTTAAAAACTCTATCAATTGTATCTAGTATGTCTGTATTTACACCGATATCTATTATATCTATTATGTCTATATTTTATACCTAGGTCTATTATGTCTATATTTTATACCTATATCTATATATCTACTATGTCTGTATTTTATACCTATATCTATTATATCGATTATGTCTATAATTTATACCTATATCTATTATGTCTATATTTTATACCTATATCTATTATATCTACTATGTCAATTTTTATACCTATATCTATTATATCCATTATGTCTAAATTTTATACCTATATCTGTTATATCTATTATGTCTCTATTTTATACCTAGTTCTACTATGCCCATATTCATAACTATATCTATTATATCTATTATGTCTGTATTTTTTTCCTATATCTACTATATCTATTATGGCTATATTTTATACCTATATCCATTATACTGTTATATCTATAGTTTATAACTATAGCTATTACACCTATTTTTTATACCTAGATCTATTATATCCATTATATTTCTAATTTATAATGATATGTTATTATATCTACATTTTATACCTATAACTATTATACCTTTATAATCTAGTATTCATACCTATATCTATTATATTTACATTTTATACCTTTATCTATTATTCTATTATATCTATATTTTATTACTGTATCTATATGTTTATTTTATACCTATATATATTATATCTATTATGTCTTATTTTATACCTGTATCTATTATACTATTATGTCTACATTTTATATCTATATCTATTATATCTATTATCTCTACATTTATACCACACTCTATTATATCACTATGTCTATGTTTTATATCTATATCTATTATATCTATTATGTCTCTATTTATACCTATACATATTATGTCTCTTTTTTATACCTATATCTATTATATCATTATGTCTATATTTTATACCTATATCTATTATATCTATTATGTATACATTTGACACCGATATCTATTATATCTATTATGTCTATATTTTATACCTCTATCTATTATATCTATTATGTCTATATTTCATACCTTATCTATTACATCCTTTATGTCTATATTTTATACCTATATCTATTTTATCTATTATATCTATATTTCATACCTATATCTATTATGTTTATATTTTTCACCTATATCTATTATATCTTTTATGTCTCTATTTTATACCTATATGTATTATATCTATTATGTCTATACTTTAGACCTATATCTATTATATCTATTAAGTGTATATTTTATAGCTATATCTATTATATTCATTATATCTATATTTTATACATATATATTGTATACATTATATCTATATTTTATATCTGTATCTATTATGTCTCTGTTTTATACCTATGTCTATTATATCTGTTATATTTATATTATATAACTGTATCTATTATATCTGTATTTTGTACCTATATCTATTATATCTATATTTTATACCTGTATCTATTATATCTATTATGTCTATATTATATACCTATATCTGTTATGTCGATTGTGTCCATATTTTATACCTATATCTATTGTATCTGTATTTTATACCCATGTCTATTATATCTATATTTTATACCTATATCTTTTATAACTATTATGTCTACATTTTATAAATATATATTATATCTATTATGTCTATATTTTATAGCTATATCTATTACGTCTATATTTTATACATATATCTATTATATCTATTATGTCTATATTTTGTACCTGTACCTATTATGTCTATATTTTATACCTATATCTATTATACCTATTTCGTCTATATTTTATACCTATATCTATTATGTCTATATGTTATACCTGTATCTGTTATATCCATTATGGCTATATTTTTTACCTACATCTATTATATCTATTATGTCTATATTTTATACCTATATCTATTATATCTATTATTTCTATATTTTATACGTAATCTATTATATCTATTATTCTTATTTTTACCATATCTCTGTTATGTCATTTAAGTCTATATTTTATATCTATATCTATTATATCTATGTCTATATTTTATATGTATATTGATTATATCTATTATGTCTATATTTTATACCTTTATCTATTATATCTATTATGTCTACATTTTTACCTTTATCTATTATATCTATTATGTCTATATTTTATACCTTTATCTATTATATCTATTATGTCTACATTTTTACCTTTATCTATTATATCTATTATGTCTATATTTTACACCTATATCTATTATATCTGTTATGTCTATATTTTATACCTATATCTATTATGCCTATATTTTATACCTATATCTATTATATCTATTATGTCTATATTTTATACTTATATCGATTATATCTATATTTGATACCTATACGTATTATATCTATTATAACTATATTCTATATCTATATCTCTTATATCTATTATGTCTATATTTTATACCTATATCTATTATACCTATTATGTCTATATTTCTTACCTATGTCGTTTATACGTATTGTCCATATTTTATACCTCTATTATATCTATGATGTCTATATTTTATACCTATATCTAATATATCTATTATGTCTGTATTTTATACCTATATCTATTATGGCTATATTTTAAATCAATATCTATTATATCAGTTATGTCTATATCTATTATATCTATTATGTCTATATTTTTTACCTATATCTCTATATCTGTTATGTCTATATTTCATACCTACATCTATTATATCTATTAT
>NW_022142543.1:0-38039 GCF_007565055.1 Rhinopithecus roxellana
CTGTTTTTTCTTATATTTATCCTACATCTAATATAACTATTATTGTCTATATTTTATACCTATATCTATCATATCTGTAGTCTATATTTATACCTGTATCTTTATAGTGCTATTATGTCGATATTATACCTATATTTTTTATCAATTAGTCTCGATTTTTACCTATTGTCTACGATTGCCATATTTTAATAAATTATCTATGATATGTCTGATTTTATTCCATGTTTATCTATCTATAATTTATATCTATATGCTTAGAAAGTTAAGCGTGTATCATTAGTTCTATTACACTATGTCTATGTATTTCTATTTACACCTATATTCTATTATTCGAATTTATATTTTATACACTATATTCGATCTATATCTTTACGTATATTATATATATTGTATCTACTATCGGTTGTATCGTATATTTGTCCTATATGTATATACACTTATATCTATATCTATTATGTATATTTTATATAGTATATCAATTATATGTTTATGTCTATCTATTTACAACTTATATCTATGGTCTATTATACCTATACTATTATATTCATTATGTCTATATTTTATTTATATCTATTATATTATTATGTATTATATCATCACTATATCTCTTAGGTCTATTATTTATTTTATACGTATATCTATTATGTCATATTTTGGACTTATCTAATATATGGATTTCTAGTAATAAATAACACTCTTCCCAGCGTTCTTGTCACCCATAATAATTATTCGATGATTTGTGTTTTATATCATTATCTGATTTATCTTATCTATTATGTTTAGGTGGCTATGGAGGGTGCAGGGGGTGGCTTTTCTTCTACTTTTTCCTGACAGACACCAGGAGGGTCGGTCAGTGTTTCAGGAGGTTTACTTGAATCACTGTCCACTTTCTGGGCTTGCCTCCTATCGGTTTGCTCTGTTGCTGTTCAGAGAAGAACCGTTGCGTGGACTGAAGAACCTCTGCTCTCTGCTTTGCCAACACCTAGGACCAAATGTCTTGTGGCTGAGTCCTCTTCCCACAGCTCTCTTCTAGGGTGCAAACTGTGTAGGAAACGGTTGGTCATTCTCACAGTGGCAGGGGCTGACTGGAACTGCTTCTGGTAGACAATACTGTTCATTTTGCTGGACTGGCTGTTCGGGACTTGTAGAAGTAGCCCGGAAGGGACTAGATGTTGGTGTGGTGCTTCTACCAGCGATTGGAGGTGTGCCTGGTTTTATATCAATGCCACTTCCAAAGGCTTTTAGTTCCATTTCAGACATTTTTCCTGTGGTTGCAATCATGCTATGCTGTGTTCCAGCAGGAATTAATCCTCTGAAAGGCTGGCTTCCTTGTGCAGGACGACTCAGACTCTGAGCCTGTGCTTGGGAGTGGTATGCTGTAACGGGGACTGAAGAGTCTGAGGCAAAGCAATTAGAGGTTGCCCTGTAGATCCAAAATTAGGCAAGGAAAGCTGGATCCTGGTAAAGGTACTGTAACCTGCTGGAGAGCACTTGGTGACGGGCAGTGTTATAAAAATTTGTCTGACCAGGCTGTTGTACTTGTCCAGAATAAAGATTTGAAGCCTGGGTAAGATTTGCTCTAGCCTGGAGAAGATGTGTGTCAATCAGCTGGAACCTCCTAGTCCTGATGCCTGCCCCAGTTGATGTTCATACAATATGGGAATAGGCTGGGTATTTGATGTTTGCTGAAAGGCAAGACCAGATTGTGCCTTGGCAAGTTCTTGGTGTTGGACAGTTGGAAAGTTGTGAATAGCAGTCCCAGAAAGGACCACAGATGGCTGGGATAAACTGCTTTGCATAAAAGCTGGCTGAGATCTATATGGTTGAAGTGAAGAGCTGAACAATTCCTGAGCCTGGGAAACAGCAGGTCCAGCCCCCAAACTCAGTTGGGGCTTGATGCTGCCCTTGCAGTGGTGCATAAATAGGGATTGGAATCTGCTGAACTGAAGTTGGCTGAGAGAGACCTGTGTTGGAAAACCCTGTTGTTGAGCCAAGGATGGTGGAGCCAATCGTGCATGCTGGGTATTAAATAAATGACTTGTGTCCATATAGAAGGCTGGGATTTGAGCTGCTGCAGACTGAGACACATAAACTTGCAGACTCTGTTGTTTGCTGGGCAATAAGGGAAGGCATACAGCTTAACTGTGAAAATGACGTTGCAGAAGGCAGGCTGCTTGTCTGCAACTTCTGAGGTTTCACTTTACAAATATTTGGAGGGTCTGATGTGGTTGTAGATTTTGTGCTCAAAGAAGAGGTAGTGTATGTACCAGCTCCTGATAGTGTTGTTGTAGGAGTGACTGAAGCCACAGGAATCTGGGGCATCGATGCACTTGAGAACGAATTATAATTAGGCAGTGCTTGTGCACTGGCACTACTGCTGACTCCAGTTGCATTGGAGGTGCTGTGGAAGTTACTGGAGACCCCTTTTCCCTTACATTTGGAGAATTCTCCCATTCCTTGCGTGCAGACTCCATCTTGAAGGTTAGGCTGAAAGTAGTGGGAGGAACTGAAGTTAGGCTGGAGCTCTGTTGTATAGTCTCTCTCTTAGGGAGGGGAAAGGGTGTTAGGCAGGGGCACATTATTAACCAAGTATCCTCCATCTTTGTGTTATTAGTAGCCACCAGTGTTAGGCAGAGAAGAAGAGGTGTAGTATAGTCTGTTACAGACTCCTTTGCATTAGTACCATATTCTGCAATGATACCGAGATCTATTATGTCTATATTTTATACCTATATCTATTATGTCTATATTTTATACCTCTCTCTATTATATCTATTATGTCTATATTTTATACCTCTATCTATTATATCTATTATGTCTGTATTTCATACCTGTATCTATTATATCTATTATGTCTATAGTTTATACCTATAGCTATTATGTCTACATTTTATACGTATATCTATTATATTTATTGTGTCTATATTTTATACTTACATCTATTATGTCTATATTTTATACCTATATCTATCATATCTATTATGTCTATATTTTATACCTATACATATCATATCTATTATGTCTATATTTTATACCTATAATCGAGTATATCTACTATGTCTATATTTATACTATATCTATTGTATCTTTTATGTCTATATTTTATACCAATATCTTTTGTATGTATTATGTCTATATTTTATGCCGATATCTATTATATCTATTATGTCTATACTTTATAACTATATCTATTATGTGTATATTTTTACCTGTATCGATTATACTTATTATGTCTATATTTCATACCTATATCTATTCTATCTCTTATGTCTATATTTTTTACCTATATATATTATATCTTTTATGTTTCTATTTTATACCTATATCCCTTATGTCTATATTTTATACCTATATCGATTATATCAATTATATCTATATTTTATACCTATATCTATTATACCTCTTATGTCTAGATTTTATACCTATATCCATTATATGTAATTATGTCCATATTTTATACCTATATCTATTATATCCACTATATCTATATTTTTATACCTATATCTATTGTATCTATATTTGATATCTATATCCATTATATCTATATTTTATATCTATATCTATTATATCTATTATGTTTATATTTTATAACTATATCTATATCTAATTATATCTATAATTTATACCTAAATCTATTATAACTAATTTTATACCTATAATTATTATATCTATATTTTATACCAATATCGATTATATATATTATATTTATATTTTATAATTTATCTATTATATCTATTATTTATAACTATATCTATTATATCTATTGTCTATATTTTATACCTGTATCTATTATATCTATTTTTTATACGTACATCTATTATATCTATTATCTATATTTTATAACCTATAGCTATTATACTATATTTCATACTGTATCTACTATAATCTATTATGTCTATTTTTTATAACCTATATCTATTATAGCTATTATATCTATTTTTATACCTATATCGATTATATCTATTATGTCTATCTATTATATCTATTACATCTATATTCATACCTATATCTATTATATCTATATTTTATACCTGTATCTATTATATATATTATGTCTATGTTTATACCTATATCTATTTATATCTATTATGTCTATATTTTATACCTATTCATATCTATTATGTCTATATTGTTACCTAGATCTATCAGATCTACTATGTGCTGTATGTTTATAGCTATAGTATCATATCTATTATGTCTATATTTTATGCCTATATCTATGATATCTATTATGTCGTATTTCATACCTATATCTATTATATCTATTATGTCTATATTTTATACCTATATCTATTATATCTGTTATGTCTATATTTTATAACTATATATTATGTCTATATTTTATATCTATATCCATTATATATATTAAGTTCTTTACTTTATATCGAAATCTATTATGTCTATATTTTACACCTATATCTATTACATCTATTATGTCTATATTTTACCTATATCTATTATATCTATTATGTCTATATTTTATACCTATATCTAGTATATCTATTATGTTTGTATTATACACCTATATCTATTATATCTATTATGTCTATATTTTATACCTATATCTATTATATCTATTATGTCTGTATTGTATACCTATATCTATTATATCTATGACGTCTATTTTTGATACCTATATCTATTATATCTCTTATGTCTATATATTATACCTATATCTATTATATCTATTATATCTATATTTTATACCTATATCTATTATAACTATATTTTATACCGATATCTATGATATCTATATTTTATACCTTTATCTATTATATCTATGATATTTATATTTTATAATTATAGCTATTATATCTATATTTTATACCTAAAAACTAATTATATCTATTATGTCTATATTTTATACCTATACCTATTCTGTCTATATTTTATACCTATATTTATTATATCTATTATGTCTGTATTTTTTACCTATATCTATTATACCTATATGTCTATATTTTATACCTCTATTATATCAATTACGTCTATATTTTATACCTATCTCTATTATATCTTTTATATCGATATTTATACCTATATCTATTATGTCTATTATGTCTATATTTTATACCTATAACTATTTTGTCTATATTTTCTACCTCTAATCTATTATATCTATTATGTTTATATTTTGTACCTATATCTATTATGTCTATATTGTATAACATTAATCTATTACATCTATTATGTCTATATTTTATAACTATAATCTAGTATATCTATTATGTCTATATTTTATACCTCTGTCTCTATCTATTATATCTCTATTTTATACCTATATCTATTATATCTGTATTTTATACCTGTATCTATTATATCTATTATGTCTATGTTTTATACCTATATCTATTATATCTATTATGTCTATATTTTATACCTACATCTGTTATATCTATTATGCCTATATTTTAAAATAATTTATTATATCTATATTTGATATCTATATCTATTTTAAATATTATGTCTATATTTTATAACTATATCTGTTATATCTATTATGTCTCTATTTTATACCTGTATCTATTATGTCTATATTTTATACCTATATCGATTATATCTATTATGTCTATATTTATCCCTATATCTATTATATCTATTATGTCTATATTTAATGCCTATAGTATTATATCTATTATGTCTATATTTTATACTTATATCTGTAATATTTATTATATCCATATTTTTAACCTATATCTATTATAACTATATTTAATATGTATTATATCTATATTTTATACCTATACCTATTTTATCTATTATATTATATTTCAAAACTATATCTATTATATCTATATTTTAAACCTATATCTATGATATCTATTATATCTACGTTGAATACCTATATCTATAATATCTATTATGTCTATAGTTTATACATATATCTATTATATCTATTATTACTATATTTTATAACTATATACATTTTATCTATTATATCTATATCTTATAGCTGTATCTACTATATCTATTATGTCTATATTTTATACCTATATCGATTATGTCTATACTTTATACCTATATAAATTATATCTATTATGTCTATATTTTATTTCTATTAATCTATTATGTCTATATTTATAACTATGTATATATATATCTATTATGTCTACATTTTATACCTGTATCTATCTATTATGTCTATGATTTATACCTATGTCAATTATATCTATTTTGTCTATATTTTATACCTATATCATTATATCTATTATGTCTATATTTAATACCTATATCTATTATATCTATTATGTCTATATTTTATACCTATATCTATTATAATTATTACGTCTATATTTTATACCTACATCTGTTTATATCTATTATGGCCTATATTTTATAAATATATCTATTATATCTATATTTTATATCTTTATCTATCATAAATATTATGTCTATATTTATAACTATAATCTGTTATATCATTATGTCTCTATTTTACACTATATCTATTATTTCTATATTTTATACCTATATCTATTATATCGATTATGTCCTATATTTTATACCTATATCTATTATAACTATTACGTCATATATTTTATACTACATCTGTTGTATCTATTATGCCTATATTGTATAATATATCTATTATATCTATAGTTTACAACTATATCTATTATAAATATTATGTCTATATTTTATAACTATATCTTTATATCTATTATGTCTCTATTTTATACCTATATCTATTATGTCTATATTTTATACCTATATCTATTATATCTATTATGTCTATATTTTATAACTTGTATATCTATTACGTCTATATTTATACCTATATCTATTCCACCTATTATGTCTATATTTTAAACCTATATCTATTATGTTGATATTATATACCTATATCTAATATATCTATTATGTCTATGTTTTATACCTATTTCTATTATGTCTATATTTTATACCTATATTATTATATCTATATGTCTATATTTTATACTTATATCTGTAATATCTATTATATATATATTTTATACCTATATCTATTATAACTATATTTTATAACCTATAGGTATTTTATCTATGTTTTACACCTATATCTTTTATATCTATTATATGTATATTTCATAAGTATATCTATTATATCTATATTTTAAACCTATATCTATTATATCTATTATATCTATATTTAATACCTATATCTATTATATCTATATTTTATATGTATATCTATTATATCTATTATGTCAGTATTTTATACCTATATCTATTATATCTGTTATGTCTATATTTTTTGCCTATATCTATTATATCTATTATGTCTATATTTTATACATATATCTATTATATCTATTATATCTATATTTTATACCTATATCTTTTATATCCATTTTTTATACCTATACCTATTATATCTATTACATCCATATTTTATACCTATATCTATTATATCTTTATTTTATACCCATATCTATTAATATCTAATATGTCTGTATTTTATACCAATATCTATTATATCCATTATGCCTATATTTTAACACCTATATTATTATATCTATTATGTCTAATGTTATACCTATATCTATTATATCTATTATGTCTTATTTTTCACCTATATCTATTATCTCTATTATGTCTATATTTAATACCTATATCTATCATATCTATTATGTCTATATTTTATACCTATATCTATTATATCTGCTATGTATATATTTTATACCTATATCTATTATATCTATTATGTCTATATTTTATACCTATATCTATTATGTCTATTATGTCTATATTTATACATATATCTATTATATCTATTATATCTGTATTTTATACTTATATATATTATATCTTTTATGCCTATGTTTTATAAATATATCTGTTATATCTATTATGTCTATATTTTATACCCATATCTTTTATATCTGTTTTGTCTATATTTTATACCTATTTCAATTATGTCTATATTTCATTCCTATACCTATTATGTCTATTATGTCTATCTTTTATACCTACATCTGTTATATCAATATTTTATCACAATATCTGTTACAACTATTTTATCTCTATTTCATACCTAGATCTACTATGTTTATATTTCATGAATATATCTACTGTATCTTTTAGGTCTATATTTTATACCTATATCTATTATATCTATTATGTCTATATTTTATACCTATATCTATTATATCTATTACGTCTATATCTATTATATCTATAATGTCTATATTTAATATCTATATCTTTTATATATGTTATGTCTATATTTTATACCTATATCGATTGTAATTCTTATGTCTATATTTTATACCTATATCAATCATGTCTATATTTTATACCTCTATATATTATATCTTTTATGTCTATATTTTATACCTATATCTATTATATCTATTATGTGTATATTTTATACCTATGTCTATTATATCTATTATGTCTATATTTTATACCTATGTCTATTATATCTATTATGTCTATATTTTATACCTATACATATTATGTCTATATTTTATTCCTATATCTATTATATCTATTATGTCTATAGTTCATGCCTATATCTATTATTTCTCTATTTTATACCTATATCTATTATAACTCTTATGCCTATATTTTATTTTATTTTTTTATTTTTTATTTTTTGAGACAGAGACTCACTCTGTCGCCCAGGCTGTAGTGCAGTGGCCGGATCTCAGCTCACTGCAAGCTCCGCCTCCCGGGTTTAAGCCATTCTCCTGCCTCAGCCTCCCGAGTAGCTGGGACGACAGGCGCCTCCCACCTCACGCGGCTAGTTTTTAGTATTTTTAGTAAAGACGAGGTTTCACCGTGTTAGCCAGGAGGGACTCGATCTCCTGACCACATGATCTGCCCGTCTCGGCCTCCCAAAGTTCTGGGATTACAGGCTTGAGCCACCACGCCCGGCCTTATGCCTATATTTTATAACTATATCTATAATATCTCTTGTGTCTATATTTTATACCTATATCTATTATGTCTATATTTTATACCTCTATCTATTATATCTATTATGTCTATATTTGATATCTATATCTATTATATCTATTATGTCTATATTTTATAGCTCTATCTATATCTATTATATACATATTTATACCTATACCTATTATGTCTATATTTTATATCTATATCTATTATATCTACTATGTCTATATTTTATTCGTATATGAATTATATATATTATGTCTATTTTTCATACCTATATCTATTCTGTCTTTCAGGTTTATATTTTATACGTATATCTATTATATCTATATTTATACCTGTATCTATTTTATGTATTATGTCTATATTTTATACCTATATCTATTATACCTGTAATGTCTATATTTTATACCTATATCTCGTATATCTATTATGTCTGTATTTTATACCTATATCTATTATATCCATTATATCTATATTTTATACCTCTATCTATTATTTTCTATATTTTATACCTGTATCTATTACATCTCCTATGTCTGTATTTTATACGTGTATCTATTATATCTATTATGTCTATATTTTATATCTATATCTCTTATATCTATTATGTCTGTATTTTATACCTATATCTATTATACCTATTATGTCTATATTGTATACCTATATCTATTAAGTCTATATTTTTTACCTATATTTATTATATGTATTATGTCTATATTTTATAACTATGTCTATTATGTCTATAGTTTATATCTATATCTATTATGTCTATATTTCATACCGATATCTATTATGTCTATATTTAATATCTTTATCTATTATATATATGATGTCTGTATTTTATACCTATATCTATTATGTCTATATTTTATACCTATATCTATTATATCTATTATGTCTATATTTTATACCTATATCTATTATATCTATTATGACAATATTTTGTAGCTATATATATTATATCTATTATACGTATATTTTATACCTATATCTATTATATCTATTATGTCTATATTTATACCTATAACTATTTTGTCTATATTTTTCACCTATATCTATTATATCTATTATGTCTATATTTTATACCTCTATCTATTATATCTATTATATCTATATTTTATACCTATATTTATTATAACTATATTTTATACCTATATTTCTTATATCTATATTTAATACCTATATCTATCATATCAATTAGATTTATATTTTATAATTATATCTATTATATATATATTTTATACCTATATCTATTATATCTATTATATCTCTATTTTATGACTATATCAATTATATCTATATTTTATACTTTATCTATTATATCTATTCTTTCTATACTTTATACCTATATCGATTATATCTATATTTTATACCTTTATCTATTATATCTATTATGTCTATATTTTTACCTATATCTATTATGTCTATTATGGTCTCTATTTTATACCTGAGTCTATTATATCTATTATGTCTATATTTTATACCTATATCCATCAAATCTATTATATCTTCTATTATACCTATATTTGTTTATATCTATTGTCTATATTTTATACCTATATCTATTATTTCTATTATGTCTATATTTTATACATTTATCTATTTATGTATTATGTCTATATTTTATACCTATATCTGTCATATTTATTATGTCAATACTTTATATACCTATATCTATTATGTCTATATTTATACGTGTATCGACTATATGTATTAAGTCTATATTTTATAAATATATCTATTATATCTCTTATGTCGATATTTTATACCTATATCTTTTATATCTATTATGTTTATATTTTATACACATATCTATTATGTCTATATTTTATACCTATATCTATTATATCTATTATGTCTATGTTTTATACCTTTATCTACTATACCTCTTATGCCTATATTTTATACCTATATCTATTATATCTATTATGTCTATATTTTATATCTTTATCCATTATATCTATTATGTCTGTTTTATACCTACATCTATTATATTATGTCTATTTTTATGCCTATACCCATTTTAATCCACTATATATATATTTTATACCAATATCTATTATATCTATATTTATATACGTATATCCATTATATCTATTATTTCTATATTTTATACATATATCGATTATATCTATTGTCTATATTTTATACCTGTATCTACTATAACTTTTTATACATGTAGCTGTTTATCTATCATATCTATATTTACAACTATATCTATTATATCTATATTTTGTACCTGTATCTATTATATCTATTATGTCTATATTTTATACCTATATCTATTATATATATTATGTCTATATATTGTACCTATATCTATTATATCAATTATGTCTGTATTGTATACCTATATCTATTATATCTATTATGTCTATATTTGATATCTATATCTATTATATCTAGTATGCCTCTATTTTATACCTATATCTATTATATCTTTTATATCTATATTTTATAACTACATCTATTTTAACCATATTTTATACCGATATCTATTATATCTATATTTTATACCCTTATCTATTATATCTATTATATTTATATTTTATAATTGTATCTATTATATCTATATTTTATACCTATATCTATTATATCTATTATATCGATATTTATACCTATATATATTATATCTATATTTTATACCCCTATCTATTATCTCTTTGATGTCCATATTTTATACCGATATCTATTATATCTATTATGTCTATATTTGATACCTATGTCTATTACATCTATTTTGTCTATATTTTATACCTATATCTATAATATCTATTATGTCTGTATTTCATACCTATATCTATTATATCTATTATGTCTATATTTTATACCTATATCTATTATGTCTATATTTTATATCTATATTATATCTATTATAGCTATATTTTATACCTATATCTATTATATCTATTATGTCTATATCATATACCTATATCGATTATAACTGTTATGTCTATATTTTATCGGTATATCTATTATGTCTATACTTTCTACCGATATCTATTATGTCTGTATTTTATACGAATATCTATTATGTCTTTATTTTATACCTATATCTATTATATCTATTATGTCTATATTTTATTCCTATATCTATTACATCTATTATGTCTACATTTTATACCTATATCTATTATATCTATTATGTTTACATTTATAACTATATCTATTATATCTATTATGTGTATATTTATATCTATATCTATTATATCTATTATGTCTGTATTTTAAACCTGTATCTATTCTGTCTATATTTTACACCTATATCTATTATATCTATTATGTCTATATTTTATACCTATAACTATTTTGTCTATATTTTCTACCAATATCTATTATATCTATTATGTCTATATTTTTTAGCTATATCTATTATATCTATTATGTCTAAATATTATACCTATATTGATAATGTCTATATTTTATGCCTATATCTATTATAATTCTTATATCTATATTTTATACCTGTATCTATTATATCTATATTTTATACCAATATCAATTATATCTATTGTGTCTATATTTAATACCTATATCTATTATATCTATTAGGTCTATATTTTAAACCTATAACTATTATATCTAATATATCTATATTTTATACCTATATCTATTATGTCTATATTTTATACCTATATCTATTAAATCTATTATGTCTATATTTTATACTTATATCTATTATATCTCTTATATCTATATTTTCTACCTATATCTATTATGTCTATATATTATACCTATAAATATAATATCTATTATGTCTATATTTTATACCCATATCTATTATATCTATTATGTGTATATTTTATACCTATATCGATTATATCTATAATGTCTATATTTTATACCTATATCTATTATAATTCTTATGTCTATATTTTATACCTATATCAATTATATCTATATTTCATACCAATACCAATTATATCTATTGTATCTATATTTAATACCTATATCTATTATATCTATAATGACTATATTTTATACCTGTATCTGTTATATCTATTATGTGTACATTTTATACCTATATCTATTACATCTATTTTGTCTATTTTTTATACCTATATCTATTATATCTCTTATGTCTATATTTTATACCTGTATCAATTATATCTGTTATGACTAAATTTTATAGCTACATCTATTATGTCTGTATTTTACACCTATATCAATTACATCTCTTATATCTGTATTTTATACCTATATCTATTATATCTATATTTTATACCTATATCTATTATATCTGTATTTTATATCTATATCTGTTATATCTGTATTTTATACCTATATCTATTATACCTGTATTTTATACCTATATCTATTATATCTATTATATCTATATTTTATACATATATTGATTATATCTCTATTTTATACCTATATCTATTATGTCTGTTTTATTCCTATATCCATTATATCTATTATGTCTGTATTTTATACCTATATTTATTATTCGTATTATGTCTATCTTTTATACCTATATCTATTACATCTATTATGTCTATATTTTGTTATCACGTCTTTTATGTCCATATTTCATACCTCTATCTATTATATCTGTTATGTCTATCTTTTATACCTATATCTGTCTATATTTCATAACTGTATCTATTGTATCTATTATGTCTATTTTTTATACGTATATCTATTATATCTATTATGTCTATATTTCATGCCTGTATCTATTAGAACTATCATGTTTATATTTTATAAGTATATGTATTATATCTCTTATGTCTATATTTTATACCTATGTCGATTATATCTACTATGTCTTCCTTTTATACCTATACCAATTATATATATTATGTCTATATTTTATACGTAATTCTATTATATCTATTATGTCAATGTTTAATACCTATATCTATTACACCTATTATGTCTATAATTTATTCCTATATCTATTATATCCATTATGTCTATTTATTATCTGTATCTGTTTTATCTATTTTGTATATATTTTATACCTATATCTATTATGTCTATATTTTATACCTATATCTATTATATCTATTATGTCTATATTTTATACCTGTATCTATTATATCTATTATGTCAATATTTTATAACTATATCTATTTTATCTATTATATCTATATTTTATACCTATATCTATTATATCTATTATGTCTATATTTTATACCTATATCTACTATATCTATATTTTATACCTATATCTATTATATCTATTATGTCTATATTTTTGACCTATATCTATTATGTCTATATTTTATATCTTTATCTATTATATCTATTATGTCTATATTTTATACATGTATCTAATATATCCCTTTTTTATACGTATATCTATTATATTCTCTATATCTATATTTTATACCTGTACATATTATATCTATTATGTCTATACTTTATACCTATATCTATTATATCTATTATATCTATATTTCATACCGATATCTATTATATCTATTATATATATACTTGATACCTATATCTATTATGTCTCTATTTTATACCAATATCTCTTATATCTACTATGTCTATATTTATAGCTGTATTTATTATATCTATTATGTCTATATTTTATACCTATATCTATTATATCTATTATGTCTATAATTTAACTATATCTGTTACACCTTTTAGGTCTGTATTTTATACCAATATCTATTATGTCTTTATTTTATACCTATATCTATTATAACTATTATGTCTGTATTTTATACCTATATCTATTATGTCTTTATTTTATACCTATATATATTATAATTATTATGTCTATATTTTATAACTATATCTATTATATCTATATTTTACACCTGTATCTATTATATCTATTTTGTCTATATTTTATACCTATGTCAATTATATCTATTCAGTCTATATTTTTTACCTATAACTATTATATCTGTCTATATTTTATATTTATATCTATCATATGTATTATGTCTATACTTTATATCTGTACATATTTTATCTATATTTTATACCTATCTCTATTATGTCTATATTTTAAACCTATATCTCTTATATCTATTATGTCTATATTTTAAACCAATATCTATTATATCTTTTATGTCTGTATTTTATACCTATAACTATTATGTCTATATTTCATATCTATATCTATTATAACTATTATCTCTATAGTGTATAACTATATCTGCTGTATCTATTCTGTCTATATTTTATACCTATATCTATTAAGTCTATATTTTATACCTATATCTATTATACCTATTATGTCTATATTTTATACCTATATGTATTGTGTATATATTTTATACCTATATCTGTTATATCTATTATGTCTATATTTTATACCTATATCTATTATATCTATTATGTCTACATTTTGTACCTATATCTATTATATCTATTATGTGTATATTTTATACCTATATCTATTATATCTATTATGTCTATATTTTATACCTTTTTCTATTCTGTCTATATTTTATACCTATATCTATTATATCTATTCTGTCTATATTTTATACCTGTATCTATTATATCTATTATGTCTATATTTTATACCTATATCTATCATATCTCTTATGTCTATATTTTATACCTATATGAATCGTATCTATTACGTCTATATTTTATACCTATATCTATTATATCTATTATGTCTATATTTTATAGCTATATATCATATGTATTATGTCTGTATTTTGTACCCATACATATCATATCTATTATTTCTACGTTTTATACCTATATCTATTATATGTTTTATGTCTATATTTTATACCTATATCTATTATTTCCATTATTTCTATATTTTATAGCTATATCAATTATACCTATTATGTCTATAATTTATACCTATATCTATTATATCTATTATGTCTATATTTTATACCTATGTCTATTATGTCTATTATGTCTATATTTTATAGCTATATATATGATATGTATTATGTCTATATTTTATTCCCATATCTATTATGTCAATATTTTATACCTATATTTATTATATCCATTTTTTCCATATTGTATACCTATACCCATTATGTCTATATTTTATACGTGTATATATTATGTCTGTTTTTTATACCTATATCTTTTACATCTATTATGTCTATATTTTATACCAATATCTATTATGTCTTTATTTTATATCTATATCTATTATATCTATTATGTCTATATTTTATACCTATATCTATTATATCTTTTATGTCTATATGTCATCCCTATATCTATTATAACTATTATATCTACATTTCATACCTATATCTATTATATCTATTATATCTATACTTGATACCTATATGTATTATGTCTATATGTTATACCTATATTTCTTGTATCTATTATGTCCATATTTTATATCTCTATCTATTATATCTATATTTTATACCTATATCTATTATAATTATTATGTCTTTTTTTTTAACTGTATCTGTTATATCTATTCTGTCTATATTTTATACCTATATCTATTATGTCTATATTTTATACCTATAACTATTATATCCATTACGTCTGTATTTTATGCCTATAACTATTATATCTATTATATTTATATTGTATAATTATATCTATTATATCTATGTTTTATACCTGTATCTAATATATCTATTATATCTATATTTTACATCTATATCTATTATATCAATATTTTATACGTATTTCTATTATATCTATTATGTCTATATTTTATACCTATATCTATTATATCTATATTTTACACCTGTATGTATTATATTTATTTGGTCTATATTTCAAACCCATGTCTATTATATCTATGCTGTCTTTATTTTTTATCTATATCTATTATATCGGTCTATATTTTATACCTATATCTATCATATATATTATGTCTGTATTTTATACCTGTGTCTATTATATCAATATTTTATACCTATCTCTATTATGTCAATATTTTATAACTGTATCTATTATATCTATTATGTCTATATTTTACACCTATATCTATTATATATTTTATGTCTGTATTTTATACCTATGCCTATTATGTCTATATTTTAAAACTATATCTATTATAACTATTATCTCTATATTGTATAACTATGTCTGTTGTATCTATTCTGTCTATATTTTATACCTATATCTATAATGTCTATATTTTATACCTATTTCTATTATAACTATTATGTCTATATTTTATAACTATATCTGATATATCTATTCTGTCTATATTTTATACCTATATCTATTATGTCTATATTTTATACCTGTATCTATTATATCCATTATGTCTATATTTTATGCCTATAACTATTATATCTATTATATTTATATTGTATAATTATATCTATTATATCTATGTTTTATACCTGTATCTAATATATTTATTATATCTATATTTTACATTTATATCTATTATATCAATATTTTATACGTATTTCTATTATATCTATTATGTCTATATTTTATACCTATATCTATTACATCTATATTTTACACCTGTATGTATTATATCTATTTGGTCTATATTTTATACCCATGTCTATTATATCTTTGCTGTCTTTATTTTTTACCTATATCTATTATATCAGTCTATATTTTATACCTATATCTATCATATATATTATGTCTGTATTTTATACCTGTGTCTATTGTATCTATATTTTATAACTATATTATGTCAATATTTTATAACTGTATCTATTATATCTATTATGTCTATATTTTACACCTATATCTATTATATCTTTTATGTCTGTATTTTATACCTATACCTATTATGTCTATATTTTAAAACTATATCAATTATAAACATTATCTCTATATTGTATAAGTATATCTGCTGTATCTATTCTGTCTATATTTTATACCTATATCTATAATGTCTATATTTTATACATATATCGATTATATGTATTATTACTATATTTTATACCTATATCTATTATGTCTCTTATGTCTGCATTTTTTATCTAAATCTATTATATCTATTATGTCTATATTTTATACCTATATCTATTACGTCTGTATTTTATACCTAAATCTATTATAACTATTATGTCTATATTTTATACCTATATCTATTATGTATATATTTTATACCTAAATTTAATATATCTATTATGTCTATATTTTTTACCCTTATCTATGGTATCCATTATGTCTGTATTTTATACCTATATCTATTATATCTATTATGTCTATATTTTATCCCTCTATCTATTATATCTATTATGTCTATATTTTTTACCTATGTCTATTATATCTATTATGTCTATATTTTATACCTATATCTATCAAATCTATTATATCTCTATTTTATGCCTATATTTATTATATCTATTATGTCTATATTGCATAGCTATATCTGTTGTATGTATTATGTCTATATTTTATACCTATATCTATTATATCCACTATGACTATACTTTATACCTATATCTATAATGTGTATATTTTATACCTATATCTATTATATCTATTATGTCTATATTTTATACCAGTATCTATTATATCATTATGTCTATATTATTATAATTATATTAATTATGTCTATATTTATACCTATATCTATTGTATCTCTTATGTTTATATTTTATACCTATATCTATTATATATATTATGTTTATATTTTATACCCATATCTATTATGTGTATATTTTATACCTATATCTATTATATCTATTATGTCTATATTTTATACCTATATCTATTATACCACTTATGTCTATATTTTATACCTATATCTATTTTATCCATTGTGTCTCTACTTTATACCTATATCTATTATGTCTATATTTTATATCTTTATCTATTATATTTATTATGTCGAGTTTTTATACCTATATCTATTATATCTATTATGTCTATATTTTGTGTCTATATCTATTATAACCACTATATTTATATTTTATACCTCTATCTATTACATGTATGTTTGATACCTAAATCCATTATATCTATTATATTTATATTTCATACATATATATATCATACCTATTACGTCTATATTTTATGCCTATATCTATTATATCTATTATATCTATATTTTATACCTATATCTATTATAACCATATTTTATACCTATACACATTGTATCTATATTTTGTGCCTATATCTATTATATCTATTATATTTATATTGTATGATTATATCGATTATATCTATATTTTATATCTATTTCTATTATATCTATTGTCTGTATATTATGCCTGTATCTATTATATCTATTTTTTATACATATATATCTATTATATCTATTATATCTATATTTTATACCTATATCTATTATATCTATACTTTGTACCTGTATCTATTATATCTATTATGTCTATATTTTATACGTATATCTATTATATCTATGCTTTGTACCTGGATCTGTTATATCTATTATGTCTATATTTTATACCTATATCTATTATACCTATTCTGTTTATATTTTATACCTGTATCTATTATATCTATTATATCTATATTTTATACCTTTATCTATTATATCTAATATTTCTATATTTTGTACCTATATCTATTATATCTATTATGTCTGTATTTTATATATATGTCTATTATATCTATTATGTCTATATTTTATACCTATATCTTTTGTATGTATTATGTCTGCATTTTATACCGATATCTATTATATCTATGATGTCTATACTTAATGCCTATATCTATTATGTCTATATTTTACCTATATGTATTATATCTATTATGTCTATATTTTATAACTGTATCTATTACATCTATTCTGTCTATATATTATACCTATATCTATTATATCTATATTTTATACCTATATCTATTATAACTATATTTTATACCGGTATCTATTATATCTATATTTTATACCTTTATCTGTTATATCTATTACATTTATATTTTCTAATTATATCTATTATATCAATATTTTATAATTATACCTATGATGTCTTTTATATCTATATTTCATACCTATATCTATTATATCTTTTATATCTATACTTGATACCTATATCTATTATGTCTATATTTTATACCTATAACTATTATACCTATTATGTCTATATTTTATACCTGTATCTATTGTATCTATTATGTCTATATTTTATACCTATATCTATTATGTCTATATTTCATGCCTATATCTATTATATCTATTATGTCTATATTTTATACCTATATCTATTATATCTACGATGTCTATATCGATTGTATCTATTATGTCTATATTTTATACCTATATCTATTATATCTCTTATGTCTATATTTTATACCCATATCTATTATATCTATTATGTCTATATTTTATACCTATATCTATTATGTCTATATTTATACCTATATCTATTATAACTATTATGTCTATATTTTATAACTATATGTGTTATATCTATTCTGTCTGTATTTTATACCTATATCTATTTTGTCTACCTTTCATACCTATATCTATTATATCTATTATGTCTATATTTTATACCTATATCTATTATATCCATTATGTCTACATTTTTTACCTATATCTCTTATATCTATTATACTTATATTTTATAATTATATCTATAATATCTATATTTTATACCTTCATCTATTATATCTATTATTTTTTTATTTTATATCTATACCTACTATATCTATATTTTATAAGTATTTCTATTATAACTATTATGTCTATATTTTATACCTATATCTTTTATATCTATATTTTCCACCTGTATGTATTATGCCTATTTTGTCTATATTTTATACCTATGTATTATATCTATTCTGTCTATATTTTTAACCTATATTTATTATATCTGTGTATATTTTATACCTATATCTATCATATATATTATGTCTATATTTTATACCTATATCTATTATATCTATTATGTCTGTATTTTATACCTATATCTATTATATCTATTATGTCTATATTTATCCCTCTATCTATTATATCTATTATGTCTATATTTTATAAATCTATCAATTATATCTATTATGTCTATATTTTATACCTATATCTATTATATCTATTATATCTATATTTTATGCCTATATCTATTATAACAATATTTTATACCTATATACATTATATCTATGTTTTTTACCGATATAAATTATATCTATTATATTTATATTTTTTATAATTATATCTATTAAATCTATATTTTATAGCTATATCTATTATATCTGTTGTCTATATTTTATACCTGTATCTCTTATATCTACTTTTTATACGTATATCTATTATATCTATTATATGTATATTTTATACTTATATCTATTATATCTATATTTTATATCTGTATCTATTGTATCTATTATGTCTATATTTTACACCTATATCTATTTTATCTATTATGTCTATATTTTATACCTATATCTATTATATCTATTACGTTTATATTTTATACCTATATCTATTATGTCTGTATTTTTTACCTATATCTATTATATCTATTATGTCTACATTTTATACCTATATCTGTTATGTCTATATTTAATACCAATATCTATGATATCTATTATGTCTATATTTTATATCTTTATTTATTATATCTATCATGTCTATACTTTATACCTATATCTATTATATCCATTATGTCTATATTTCATACCTATATCTATTATATCCACTATATCTATATTTTATACCTATATCTCTTATATGTATATTTGATACCCATATCCGTTATAGCTATTGTATCTATATTTTATATCTATATCTATTATATCTATTATGTCTATCTATTTTATCTATTATATCTATATTTTATACATATATTTATTATATATGTATTTTATTCCTGTATCTATTATATCTATAATGTCCATGTTTTATACCTATATCTATTATATCTATTATGTCTATATTTTATACCTATTTCTATTATATCTATTATGTCTGTTTTTTATACCGATATCTATCATATCTATTATGTCCACATTTTATACCCATATATATCATATCTATTATGTCTATATTTTATACCTATATCTATTATATCTATTATGTCTGTATTTCATACCTACATCTATTATATCTATTATGTCTATATTTTACCCATATCAATTATATCTATTATGTTTATATTTTATACCTATATCTATAATACCTTTTACGTCTATATTTTATAACTATATCTATTATATCTATCATGTCTCTATTTTATACCTCTATTTTGTCTATATTTTATACCTATATCTATTATATCTGTTATGTGTATAATTTATACCTATATCTATTATATCTATTATGTCTTTATTTTATACCTATATCTATTATATCTATTATGTCTAAATATTATACCTATGTCTATTATGTCTATATTTTGTACCTATATCTATTATAACTATTATGTCTATATTTTATAACTATATATTATGTCTATATTTTAAACCTATATCTATTTTATCTATTATGTCTATATTTCATAACTATATATTATGTCTATATTTTATATCTATATCCATTATATATATTATGTCTATATTTTATATCTATACCTATTATGTCTATATTTTATACCTATATCTATTGTATCTATTATGTCTGTATTTTATACCTACGTCTATTATGTCTATATTTTAAACCGATATGTATTATATCTATTATGTCTATATTTTATACCTATATCTATTATACCTATTATGTCTATATATTATACCTATACCTATTAGGTCTATATTTTATACCTGTATCTATTATATCCATTATGTCTATATTTTATACCTACATCTATTATGTCTACATTTTATAACTATATCTATAATATCTATTATGTCTATATTTTATACCTATATCCATTATATCAGTCTATATTTTATATATATATCTGTTATATCTATTATTTCTGTATTTGATACCTATATCCATTATATCTTATATGTCTATATTTTATACCTATATCTATTATGTCTATTATGTCTCTATTTTATTACCATATCTATTATTTTCATTATGTGTATATTTAATACCTATATGTATGATATCTACTATGTCTATATTTTATATCTCCATCTATTATAACTATTATGTATATATTTTATACCTATATCTATTATATCAATTATGACAAAATTTTATACCTATATATTATGTCTCTATTTTACAGCTATATGTATTATATCTATTTTGTCTATATTTTATACCTCTATCTATTATATCTGTATTTTACACCTATATCTATTATGGCTATTATATCTACATTTTTATCTATATCTATTATATCTACATTTTATACCTATATCCATCATATATATTATATCTATATTTTATACTTGTATCTATCATATCTATTATATCTATATTTTATACCTATATTTATTGTATGTATATTTTATGCCAATATCCATTATATCTATTATGTCTATATTTTATACCTGCATTTATTGTATCTATTTTGTCTATATTTTATACCTATATCTATTACATCTAATATATCTGTATGTTATATCTACATTTATTATACGTATTCTCTCTATATTTTATACGTATATCTATTATATCTATTATGTCTATATTTTATACCTATATGTCTTATATCTATTATGTCTTTTATACCGATATCTATTATATCTATTATGTCTGTCTTTTATACCTATATCTATTATATCTATTATGTCTATACATGATACCTATATCTATTATATCCCTTATGTCCATATTTTATACCTATATCTGTTATATCTATTATGTCTATATTTTATACCTATATGTATTATATTTATTTTGTCTATATTTTATACCTATATCTATTATATCTATTGTCTATATTTTATACTTACATATATTATATCTATTATGTCTATATTTTATACCTATATATATTATCACTATTATGTCTATATTTGATAACTATATCTCTTGTATCTATTATGTATATATTTTACACCTATACCTGTTATGTCTGTATTTTATACCTCTATCTATTTTATCTATTTTGTCTATATTTTTTTCTTTATCTATTATATCTATGATATCTATATTTTTTACCTATATCTATTATATCTATTATGTCTATACTTTATACCTATATCTATTATATCTATTATGTCTATATTTTATACCTATATCTATTATATCTATTATATCTATTTTTATACCTGTATCTATTATATCTTTTTTTCACACCTATATCTCTATCTATTGTGTTTATATTTCATAGCTATATCTGTTATATCTATGTTTTATACCTATATCTATTATATCCATTATATCTATATTTTATACCTATATATATATTATATCTATATTTTATACCTATATCTATTATATCTATATTTTATACCTGCATCTATTATATCTATTATGTCTATGTTTTATACCTATATCTATTATATCTATTATGTCTATATTTTATACCTATTTCTATTACATCTATTTTGTCTGTATTTTATAGCTATATCTATCGTATCTATTATGTCTATATTTTACACCTATATATATCATATCTATTATGTCTATATTTCATAACTATATCTATTATGTCTATTATGTATATATTTTATACCTATATCTATCTATGTCTATTATGTGTATATTTTATACGTATATCAATTATATCCATTTTGTCCATATTTTGTACCTATATCTATTATATCTATTATGTCTATATTTTATACGTATATCTATTATATCTATTATGTCTATATTTTATACTTATAACTATTATATCTGTTATGTGTACATTTTATACCTATATCGATTATATCTATTATGTCTATATTTTATACCAATATCTATTACATCTATTATGTCTATATTTTATACCTATATCTATTATATCTATTATGACTAAATTTTATACCTATATCTATTATGTCTATATTTTACACCTATAATTATTATATCTATTATGTCTATATTTTATACCTATATCTATTATATCTATTATATCTATATTTTATATCTATATCTACATTACTATACCTATATCTATTACATCTATTTTATCTATATTTTATACCTGTATGTATTATATCTATTATGTCTATATTTTAGACCTATATATGTTATATCTATTATGTCTATATTGTATACTTATGTGTATTATATTTATTATGGGTATATTTTATACCTATATCTATTACATCTATTGTGTTTATATCTATTATGTCTGTATTTTATAACTCTATCTTTTATAACTATTATGTCTATAGTTTATCCCTCTACCTTTTATATCTATTATGTCTATATTTCATACCTCCATGATATCTATTATGTCTATATTTTATTACTCTATTATCACTATAACGTCTATACTTCAGTATCTCTATTATATCTATGATGTCTATATTTTTTACCTCTATTATGCCGATAATATCTATATTTTATATCAATATCTACTATATCTATTATGTCTATATTTTATACCTCTATCTATTATATCTATTATATCTATTATGTCTATATTTTATACCTCTATCTATTGTATCTATTATGTCTATATTTTTTACATCTGTTATATCTATTATGTTTACATTTCATACCTCTATCTAGTATATCTATTTGTTTTTTATTTTATACCCTTATCTATTATATCTATTATGTGCATAATTTATACATATATCTATTATATATATTCTCTCGATATTTTATACCTATGTCTATTATATCTATTGTGTCTATATTTTAATCCTATATCTATTATATCTGTAGTATCTATATTTTATACCTATATCTATTATATCTATTATGTGAATATTTGGTACCTCAATCTATTATATCTTTTATGTCTATATTTCATAACTATATCTATTATGTCTATTATGTCTACATTTTATAACTATATCTATTATATCTGTTATGTATACATTTTATAACTCTATTATATCTATTATGTCTATAATTTATACCTCTATCAATTATATCTATTATCTCTACATTTTATACCTCTATCTATTATATCTATGATGTCTATATTTTATACCTCTATCGATTATATCTATTTTGTTTATATTTTATATCTCTTTGATATCTATTATATCTATATTTTGTACCTGTATCTATTATGTCTATTATGTCTACATTTTATACCTCTATGTATTATATCTATTAGATCTATATTATATACCTATATCGATTATATCTATTATGTCTATATTTTATACCATTATCTATTATACCTCTGATGTCTATATTTTATACCTATATCTATTATATCTATTATGTCTATATTTTATACCTATATCTATTATGTCTATATTTTATACCGATATCTATTTTATCTATTATGTCTATATTTTATTTCTTTATCTGTTATATCCGTTATGTCTATATTTTATACCTATATTTCTTATATACAGTATATCTATATTTTATACCTATTTCTATTATATCTATATTTATACCTCTATCTATTTTATCTATTACATCTATATTTTATACTGATATCTATTATATCTATTATATCCATATTTGACATCTATATCGATTATGTCTATATTTTATACCTATATCAAACGTATCTATTATGTCTATATTTTGCACCAATATCTATCATATCTATTATGTCTATATTTTATACCTGTATCTATTATATCTATTGGGTCTATATTTTACAACTTTATCTATTATATCTAATATGTCTATATTTTATACCTCCATCTATTATATCTATTATGTCTATATTTTACACCTCTATCTATTATATCTATTATGTCTATATTTTGTACCTCTATCTATTATGTCTGTTATGTCTATATTTTATAACTATATTTATTATATCTATTATGATTATATTTTATACATATATCTGTTATGTCTATATTTTACCTATATCTACCATATATATTATGTGTATATTTCATACCTATATCTATTATATCTATTATATCTATATTTTATACCCATATCTATTATATCTATTATGTCTATATTTTATACCTATATCTATTTTTTCTATAATGTATATATTTTATACCTACATCTATTATATCTATTACGTCTATATTTTTTACCTATAACTATTATGTCTCTATTTTATACCTATATCTATTATATCTATATTTTATACCTATATCTATTATATCTATTATGTCTACATTTCATACCTATATCTATTATATCTATTATGTCTATATTTTATACCTATATCTATTAAATCAAATATGTCTGTATTTTATACCTATATCTATTGTATCTATTATGTCTATATTTTATACCTATATCTATTATAACTATTATGTCTATATTTTATAACTATATCTCTTATATCTATTATGTCTATGTTTTATACCTATATCTATTACGTCTATATTTTATGACTATTTCTATTATATCTATTATGTCTCTATTTTACACCTATATCTATTATGTCTCTATTTTATACCTATGTCTATTATTTGTATATTTTATACCTATATCTATTATATCTATTATGTCCACATTTTATAACTATATCTATTATATCTATTATGTCTATATTTATACCTATATCTATTATATCTGTTATGTCTAAATATTGTACCTATATCTATTATGTCTATATTTTATACCTATATCTATAACTATTATGTCTATATTTTATAACTATATCTGTTATAGCTGTTATGTCTATATTTTATACCTATATCTATTATATCTGTTTTGTCTATATTTTATACCTATATCTTTCATATCTATTATGTCTTTATTTTATACCTATATATATCATATCTATTTTGTCTATTATTTTATACCTATATCTATTAAATCTATTTTGTCTATATTTTATATGTATATCTATTATGTCTATATTTTATACCTATATCTATTATATCTATTATGTCTATATTTTATACCTATAATTATTATATCTAATATGTCTGTATTTTATACCTATATCTATTATGTCTATATTTTATATGTATATCTATTGTATCTATCTATATTTTATACCTATATCTATTGTATCTATTATGTCTATATCTTTTTTTTTTTATTAACAGGCTTAATTCACTTTATTTTTTGTGTAAAACGCCTGTGTTGTAGCCACAGCTGGAGCCTGGGTCCGCTGCACGGAGACTCTGGTGTGGGTCTTGACAAGGTGGTCAGTGAATTCCTGATAGGTAGACTTGGTAAACACAGTCTCCTTCCACAGGTCAGGGGTCAGGTAGCTGTAGGTCTTAGAGATGGCATCAAAGGTGGCCTTGGCGAAGCTGCCCAGGGTGGCAGTGCAGCCCCGGGCTGAGGTGTAGCAGTCATCAATACCAGCCATCATGAGCAGCTTCTTGGGCACATGCGCTGAGACGATACCAGTGCCCCTGGGTGCAGGGATGAGGCGCACCAGCACAGAGCCACAGCGGCCTGTCACCTTGCAAGGGACGGTGTGGGGCTTGCCGATCTTGTTCCCCCAGTAGCCTCTGCGCACCGGGACAATGGAGAGTTTGGCCAGGATGATGGCCCCACGGATGGCGGTGGCCACCTCCTTGGAGCACTTAACACCCAGGCCGACGTGGCCATTGTAGTCGCCGATAGCAACAAACGCCTTGAACCTGGTGCGCTGACCAGCACGGGTCTGCTTCTGCACCGGCATAATCTTCAAAACCTCATCTTTTTATGTCTATATTTTATGTCTATATTTATTTATATATATTTATATATATTTATATATTTATATATTTATATATATTTTATGTCTATATTTATTTATTTATTTATTTATGTCTATATTTTATTTATTTTATGTCTATATTTTATACCTATATCTATTATAAATATATTTTATACCTATACTTCTTATATCTATATTTAATACCTATATCTATTATATCTATTAGATTTATATTTCATAATTATATGTATTATATCTATATTTTATACCTCTATCTAGTATATCTATTATATCTATATTTTATGACTATATCAATTATATCTATTATGTCTATATTTTATACCTCTATTATATCTATTATGACTATATTTTATAACTATATCTATTATATCTATTATGTTTGTATTTTATACCTATATTTATTATGTCTATTATGTCTATATTTTATACCTCTATATATTAAGTCTTTATTTTATACCTATATTTATTATATCTATTATGTCTATATTTTTTACCTATATCTAATATGTCTATATTTTATACCAATATCTATTATGTCTATATATTATACCTATATCTATTATATCTATTATGACTATTTTTAATACCTATATTTATTATATCTATTATGTCTATATTTTATACCTATATCTTTTCTGTCTATATTTTATACCTATATCTATTATATCTATTTTGTCTATATTATACACCTATATGTATTATGTCTATTATGTCTATATTTAATACCTATATCTATTATATCTATTATGTCTATATATTTCACCTATAACTAATTTGTCTATATTTTTTACCTATATCTATTATCTCTATTATGTCTATATTTTGTACCTATATCTCTTATGTCTATTATGTCTATATTGTATACCTACATCTATTATATCTATTATGTCTATATTTTACACCTATATCTATTATATCTCTGATATCTATATTTTATACCTATATCTCTTAAGTCTATTATGTTTATATTTTATACCCATATCTATTATGTCTATATTTTCTATCTATATCTATTATATCTAATATGACTATATTTTATACCTATATCTATTATAACTACATTTCATACCTATATTTCTAATATCTATATTTAATACCTATATCTATTTTATCTACTAGATTTATATTTTGTAATTATATCTATTATATCTATATTTTATACCAATATCTACTATATCTATTATATCTATATTTTATGACTATATCAATTATATCTATATTTCATACGTATATCTATTATATCTATAGTTTATACCTATATCTATTATATCTATATTTTATACCTTTATCTATTATATCTATTATGTCTATATTTTATACCTGTATCTATTTTATCTATTTTTCATACATATATATCTATGATATCTATTATATCTATATTTTATACCTATATCTATTATATCTAAATGTTGTACCTGTATCTATTATATCTATTATGTCTATATTTGATACCTCTATCTATTATATATATTATGTCTATATTTTAAACCTATATCTATCATATCTATTATGTCTATATTTTATACCTATATCTATCATATCTATTATGTCTATATTTTATACATATATATATCATATCTATTATGTTTATATTTTATACCTATATCTATTATATCTATTATGTCTATATTTTATACCTATATCTATTGTTTCTATTATGTCTATATTTTATACCTATATCTTTTGTATGTATGTCTATATTTTATACCGATATCTATTATACCTATAATGTCTGTGCTTTTTACCTATATCTATTATATCTATTATGTTTATATTTTATAGCTATATCTCTTTTGTCTGTATTTTATGCCTATATCGATTATATCTATTATGTCTATATTTTATACCTATATCTATTATACTTCTTATTTCTATATTTTATACCTATATCTATTATATCCATTATGTCTATATTTTATACCTATATCTATTGTGTCTATATTTTGTACCAATATCTATTATATCTATTATGTCTATATATTACACCTATATCTATTATAACTGTTATGTCTATATTTTATAGGTATATCTATTATGTCTACATATTATACCTATATCTATGATGTCTGTATTTTATACCTATATCCATTATGTCTATAGTTTATACCTATATCTATCATAATTATTATGTCTATATTTGATACCTATATCTATTATATCTATCAAGTCTATATTTTATACCTATATCTATTATGTCTATATATTACAGCTATATCTATTATATTTAATATGTCTATATTTTATACCCTTATCTATTATATCTATTGTCTTTATTTAATACCTATATCTTTCATATCTACTATGTCTATATTTTACACCTATATCTATTATATCTATTACGTCTATATTTTTTACCCATCTCTATTATATCTATTATGTTTATGTTTTATACCTATATATATTATATCTATGTCTATATTTTATAACTGTATCTATTATGTCTGTATTTTATACCGATATCTATTATGTCTATATTTTACACCTATATCGATTATATCTATTATGTCTATAATTTATACCTATATCTGTTATTTCTATTATGTCAATATTTTATAACAATACCTATTAAATCTATTATGTCTATATTTTATCCCTTTATCTATTATGTCTATATTTTATACCTATTTCCATTATATCTATTATGTCTATATTTAATACCTATATCTATTACGTCTATATTTTGTACCGATATCTTTTATATCTATTTTGTCTATATTTTATACCTATATCTATCATGTCTCTATTTTATACCTATATCTATTATATCTATTATGTCTATATTTTATACCTATATGTGTTATATCCTTTATGTCTATATTTTATACCTACATCTATTTTATCTACTATGTCTATATTTTACACCTATATCTATTATATCTGTTACGTCTATATTTTATACCCATCTCTATTATATCTCTTATGTTTATATTTTATACCTATATCTATTATATCTATGTTTATATTTTATACCTATATCTATTTTGTCTATGTTTTATACCTATATCTATTATGTCTATATTTTATACCTATATCTATTTTATCTATTATGTCTATATTTAATACCTATATCTATTATATCTATTATGTCTATATTTTATACCTATATCTATAATGTCTATATTTTATACCTATATGTATTATATCTATTTTGTCTATATTTTATACCTATGTCTATTATATCTAATATGTCCATATTTTATACCTATATCTACTTTATCTATATTTTATACCTGTATATATTATATGTCTTACATCTATACTTATCCCTATATTATTCTATCTATTATATCTGTATTTTATGCCAATATCTATTATATCGATTATATCAATTACATACATATTTTATACCTATGTGTATAATATCTATTAAATCTATATTTTATACGTCTACCTATTATATCTATTGTATCTATATTTTTTACCTATATTTATTATATCTATTATGTCTATATTTTATAACTATATCTATTATATCTATATTTTATACCTAAATCTATTATATATATTGTGTCTATATTTTATTCCTATATCTATTATGTTTATATTTTATAACTATACCTAATATAAATATTAGGTCTATATTTTATACCTATATGTATTATGTCTATATTTTGTACCTATATTTATTATATTTATTATGTCTATATTTTATACCTGTATCTTTTATATCTATTTTGTCTATACTTTATACTTATTTCAATTATGTCTATATTTTATTCCTATATCCATTATATCTCTTATGTCTATATTTTATACCTATATCTATTATATCTATTATGTCTATATTTTATACCTATATGTATTATATCGATTATGTCTATATTTTATACCTAAATCTATTATATATATTAGGTCTATATTTTATACCATTTCTCTGTTATATCTATTTTGTCTGTATTTTATACGTATGTCTATTATGTCTATATTTTATAGTTATATCTATTATATCTATTATGTCTATATTTTATGCCTCTATCTATTATATCTATTATGTCTATATTTCATACCTACGTCTATTATATCTACTATATCTATATTTTACACCATATCTACTTTATCTATTACGTCTATATTTTATACGCATCTCTATTATATCTATTAAGTTTATATTTTATACCTATATCTATTATATCTATGTCTATGTTTAAAACCTATATCTATTATGTCTGTATTTTATACCTATATATATTATGTCTATATTTTATACCTATGTCTATTTTATCTATTATGTCTATAGTTTGTACCTATATCTATTATAACTATTATGTCTATATTTTATACCTATAATTATTATATCTAATATGTCTATATTTTAAACCTGTATCTATTATGTCTATATTTTATATCTATATCTATTATATCTATTATGTCTATATTTTATACCTACATCTATTGTATCTATTGTATCTATGTCTTATACATATATCTATTATATCTATTATGTCTATATTTCATAACTATGCCTATTATATCTATTATGTCTATATCTTATACATATATCTATTGTATCCATTATGTCTATATTTTATACCTATATTTATTATATCTATTATGTCTATATTTTATACCGATATCTTTTATATCTAGTTTGTCTATATTTTACACCTATTTCAATTATGTCTATATTTTATTCCTATGTCTATTATATCTATTATGTCTATATTTTCTACCTATATCTATTATATCTATTATGTCTGTATTTTGTACCTATATCTATTATATCTATTAAGTCTATATTTTATACCTATATCTATTGTATATATTATGTCTATATTTTATACCTATATCTGTTATATCTATATTGTCTGTGTTTATACGTGTACCTATTATGTCTATATTTTATACTTATAACTATTATTTCTATTATGTCTGTATTTTATACCCATATCTATTATATCTACTATGTGTATATTTTATACCTATACATATTATATCTTTTATGTCTATATTTTATACCTATATCAATTATACCTATTATGTCTAGAATTTATACCTATACCTATTATATCTATAATGTCTATATTTCATACCTATATCTATTATAACCATTATGTCTATATTTTGTACCTATATCTATTATGTCTATATTTTATACCTATATCTATTATAATTATGTCGATATTTGATACTTATATCTATTATGTCTATATTTTATTCCTCCATTATATTTATTGTTTCTATATTTTATACCTCTCTCTATTATATCTATTATGTTTATATTTTATACCTCTATCCATTATATCTATTATGTGTATAATTTATGCCTCTATCTATTATATCTATTATGGCTATATTTTATACCTCGATCTATTATATCTACTATCTATATTTTATACCTCTATTATATCTATTATGTCTATATTTTATACCTCTATCTATTATATCTATTATGTCTATATTTTATGCCTATATCTATTATATCTATTATGTCTGTATTTTATACCTACATCTATTATATCTACTATGTCTATATTTTATATCTATATCTATTATGTCTATTATGTCTATATTTTATACCTGTATCTATTATGTCTATATTTTATACCTATATCTATTATATCAATTATGGCTATATTTTATACGTATATCTATTATGTCTATATTTTATACCTATATCTACTATATCTATTAAGTCTATGTTTTAACCAATATCTGTTATATCTATTATGTCTATTTTTTATACCTATATCTATTATATCTATTATGTCGATATTTTATACCTATACCTATTATGTCTATTTTTTATACTTATATCTGTTATATCTATTATGACTATATTTCATACCTATATGTATTATATCTTTTATTACTATATTTTTTACCTATGTCTATTATAATTATTATATCTATATTTTATACCGATATCGATTATATATATTGTGTCTATATTTTAAACCTATATCTATTATATCTGCATTTTATACCTATATCTATTATATCTATGTTTTAAAACTATATCAATGACATCTATATTTTGTACCTATATCTACTATATCTATATTTTATACCTATCTATAGGTATAAAATAGATATCTATTATATCTATTAGGTCTATATTTTTTACCTATATCTATTATATCTATTATGTCTATATTTTATACCTATACCTATTATGTCTATGTTTTGTAGCTATATCTATTATATCTATATTTTATACCTGTAACAATTATATCTATTATGTCTATATTTTAAACCGATATCTATTATGTCTATATTTTATACCTATATCTATTATATCTATTATGTCTATATGTATTATATCTGTTATGTCTTTATTTTATACCTATATCTATTATATCCATTATGTCTATATTTTATACCTCTATCTATTATATCTATTATGTCTATATTTTATACCTCTATATATTATATCTATTATATCTATATTTTATCCCTCTATCTATTATATCTATTATGTCGATATTTTATTCCTATATCTATTATATCTATTATGTCTATATTTTATACCGATATCGATTATATCTATTATGTCTATATTTCATACCTATATCGATTATGTCTATATTTTATACCTATATCTATCTATTATATCTATTCTGTCTATATATTATACCTCTATCTATTATATCTATCATGTCTATATTTTATACCTCTAACTGTTATATCTATAATGTCTATACTTTAAACCTATATCTATTATATCTATTATGTCTATATTTTATACTGATATCTATTATATCTATTATGACTATATTTCATACCTATATCTATTATGTCTATATTTTATACCTATATCTATCTGTTATATCTATTCTGACTATATTTTATACCTCTATCTATTATATCTATCATGTCTATATTATATACCTCTAACTGTTATATCTATTATGTCTATACTTTAAACCTATATCTATTATATCTATTATGTCTATACTTTATACCTATATCTATTACGTCTATATTTTATACCTGTATCTATTATATTTATTATGTCTATATTTTATACCTATACCTATTACATCTATTGTCTACATTTTATACCTGTATCTATTATATCTATTTTTTATACGTACATCTATTATATCTATTATATCTATGTTTTATACCTATATCTATTATGTCTATATTTTATACCTATATCTATTATATCTATTATGTCTATGTTTTATACCTTTATCTATTATATCTTTTGTCTATATTTTATACCTGTATCTATTATATCTATTATGTCTATATTTTATAGCTCTATATGTCATATCTATTATGTCTATATTTTATACCTATATCTGTCATATCTATTATGTCTATATTTTATACTTATATCGATTATGTCTATATTTTATACCTATATCTAATATGTCTATTATTTCTATATTTTGTAACTATACCTAATATATCTATTATGTCTATATTTTATGCCTGTATCTTTTATATCTATTATGTCTATATCTATTATATATGTTATGTGTTTGTTTTATTCCTATATTTATTATATCTGTTATGTCTATATTTTATACCTATTTCTATTATATCTATTATGTCTATATTTATACCTGTATCTATTATATCTATTTTTTATACGTACATCTATTATATCTATTATATCTATGTTTTATACCTATATCTATTATGTCTATATTTTATACCTATATCTATTATATCTATTATGTGTATGTTTTATACCTATATCTATTATATCTTTTGTCTATATTTTATACCTGTATCTATTATATCTATTATGTCTATATTTTATAGCTCTATATGTCATATCTATTATGTCTGTATTTTATACCTATATCTGTCATATCTATTATGTCTATATTTTATACTTATATCGATTATGTCTATATTTTATACCTATATCTAATATGTCTATTATGTCTATATTTTGTAACTATACCTAATATATCTATTATGTCTATATTTTATGCCTGTATCTTTTATATCTATTATGTCTATATCTATTATATATGTTATGTGTTTGTTTTATTCCTATATCTATTATATCTGTTATGTCTATATTTTATACCTATTTCTATTATATCTATTATGTCTATATTTATACCTGTATCTATTATATCTATTATGTCTATATTTTACACCTCTATTTATTATATCTCTTATGTCTATATTTTATACCTCTCTCTATTATATCTCTTATGTCTGTATTTTATACCTCTATGTATTATGTCTCTTATGTCTATATTTTATACCTCTATCTTTTATATCTCTTATCTCTATATTATATATATCTAACTATTATATCTATTATGTCTATATTTTATACCTCTACCTATTATATCTCTTATGTATATTTTTTATACCTCTATCTATTATATCTACTATGTCTAGATTTTATACCTCTATTATATCTATTATGTCTTTATTTTATACCTCTATATATTGTATCTATTATATGTATATTTTACACATCTTTATTATATCTATTACGTCTGTATTTTATACCTCTATGTATTATATCTATTATAACTATTGTGTCTTTATTTTATACCTCTATCTATTGTATCTCTTATGTCTATATTTAATACCTCTATTATATCTATTATGTCTATATTTTATGTCTATTATATCTATTATGTCTATATTTTTTACCTACATCTATTATATCTATTATGTCTATATCTATTATATCTATTATGTCTATATTTTATTCCTATATCTATTGTATCTATATTTCATACGTATATCTATTATATCTATATTTTATACCTATATCTATTATATCTATTATGTCTATATTTTTTGCCTATATCTATTATATCTATTATGTCTAGATTTTACACCTATACCTATTATATCTATTATTTCTATATTTCATACCGATATCTATTATGTCTATATTTTATACCTATATCTTTTATATCTATTATTTCTGTATTTTATACCTATATCTATTATATCTATTATGTCTATATTTTATGCCTATATCTATTATATCTATTATGTCTATATTTTATACCTATATCTAATATGTCTATATTTTATACCTATATATATTATATCTATTTTGTCTATATTTTATACCTATATCTATTATGTCCATTATGTCTATATTTTATACCTATATCAATTATGTCTATATTTTATACCTATATCTATTATATCTATTATGTCTATATTTTATGCCCATATCTATTATATCTATTATGTCTATATTTTATAGCTATATCTATTATATCTATTATATCTATATTTTATACGTATATCTATTATATCTATATTTTATCCCTATCTATTATATTTATGCCTATATTTTATACCTATATCTATTATATCTATTTTGTCTATATTTTTTACCTATATCTATTATATCTATTATGTCTATATTTTATACCTATATCTTTTATATCTGTTATGTCTATATTTTATACCTATATCTATTATATCGATTATGTCTATATTTTTTACCTATATCTATTATATCTATTATGTCCATATTTTATACCTATATCTATTATATCTATTTTGTCTATATTTTATACCTATATCTATTATATCTTTTATGTCTATATTTTATACCTCTATCTCTTATATCTAGTATGTCTATATTTTATCCCTATATCTATTATATCACAGTTACGTGTACACCCCCTGCGGTATTTGGAGTAATCATATGATTAATTATTAAACATCTATTGTCGATTTTAATAATTATCAATGACACAGTTATTATATTAATATACCATTCTTATATGGCTCCTTAAGTTCCATAATGTTATGCCCTCTTTGCACCATCACTTAGTAATCTTACTG
>NW_022142544.1:0-12437 GCF_007565055.1 Rhinopithecus roxellana
GACTGTCACAGCTGGGCCGGGGAGGCCACGTGCTCCTGGCTTGCCCACACCTGCCCTGGGGCCTCTCCTGTTCTCCCCCATCTCCTCTGACTGACTGACTCACTGAATGAATGAATGTGAGAAGGAGCTTGGAGTGACGCTTGCTCTAAGGAGGACAACCAATGTAGTGGCAGGACCAGGTCACCGAGGGCTAGTGGGGTCACTGGGACACGGGGATGTGGGGACCAGGGGAGCTTCAGGTGGGTGAAGATCACCACTGTGAATCTCAGAAGAGCTGCTGAGTGGAAGAGGGCCCAGTTTGTGCCTTGTGTTCTTATGTGGGAGAATGTGTGCACCTGGGGCATGCTAAAGTGAGAGACTGGATATGGTGTAAGAAGGACTTGATGAAGGTTGAGCTGTCTATGGCTATTAAAGGCTGACTCGGTACTATTACTGCCATACTATCATTACCATCATCATCACCATGATCTCCATCATCATCACCATCACTGTGATTACTAACACCACCACTATCACGACCATGCTCACCATCACCATCATCATCACCATCCCTACCATAATCACCACCATCATCACCATGATCACCATCATCATCGCCATCATTGCCATCACCATTATTGCCATCATCATTACCATCACCATGATTACTAACACCACCATCATGATCACCATGCTCACTATCACCATCCCCATTATCATCACCATCCCTACCATAATCACCATCATCATCACCAGATTACCATTATCATCGCCATCATTAATTACCATCACCATTATCACCATCATCATTACCATCACATTATCACCATGAACACCACCATCAACACCGTGATCACCATTATCATCAACACCATCATTATCACCACCACGTCATCACCGTGATCACCTATCACTACCATCAATTTTATGATACTCCCTCACAGCGAGATCAATTTTATGATTCTATCATCACCATAGATCTCCATCATCATCACTATCATCACTCATCACCGGACCAATCATCATTACCATCACAATGATCTACTATCATCACCAACATCGTCACACATGATACCATTTACCGATCGACCATTATCATCTCATCATCATCCTACCATGAGTCACCACGATATCCATCATCATCATCACTGTCATTCATACCCATCACATGACTCACTATCACCACCCTACCACATCACCCACCACGTTTACCATTTACCATCACCATTATAATCGTCATCCTTTAACCATCACTCACCATGATCACCATCATCATCACCATCATTACCTTATAACATCACCTCATCACCGGTGATCACTATCACTAATCAGCCATCATCCATTACCACCATCAGCAGCCGCCAACATCACCATCATTATCACTATATCAATAATCACCATCCATCATTCCCATCCACCATCACCTTTATCACAATCACCGCCCACCATCATCACCATCACCATCAACAACCAACAACATCATTATTGTTTGGCAACTAGGTAGCAGTGACCATTAATTTTATGTGTCAACTTGACTGGGCCCTGGAGTGCTCAGATGACTGGTTAAACATCATTTCTGGGGGTGTCTGTGAGGGGGCTTCTGATGAGATTAACGTTTGATTGGATGGACTTAGTAAAGCAATGGCTGTCTCCAGTGTGGGCAGGCATCGCCTAATACAAAGCACAGGAGGAGAGGTTTTGCTCCCCTGCCTGACTGCTTGATCTCGGACATCAGTCTTTTCCTGCCCTCAGACTAGAACTCACACCACCAGCTCCCTGGTTCTCAAGCTTCAGTCTCACCCTGAATTACCCAGGGCTTCCTGGGGTCTTCAGCTTGTGGACAGCATGTGGTGAGCCTGCTAGAGCCTTCATAACTGTATAAGCCAAATCCTTATTTTAAAAAAGGTCTCCTTCTGTATGTACATTCCTACTGGTTCAGTTTCCCTGAAGAACCTTAATACAGTGACTGAGGCACACTTTGGCTAAACCCACTGAGCAGAATCAGGGTCCTGGGAAAACACCAGGCTGTGGTCAAGGGTCTCAGGCTTCAGCCCCAGTCCAGCCATGGGCCAGTGGGGAGGCCAGGAGTCAGGCATCGTACTGGCTGCTTCTCCCTGACTCCATGCTCCTTTCTGGTGCTAGGCTAGAATCCAGTGAGCTTTACCCATTCTGTCATTTTGCTCACAAAGGTGAGTAAGTCCAAAGGCACCAAGTCCACGTGAGCCCTGGGTTCCTACAGACTCAGGAGTTCCTCCTGGGGAAAGTTGTCAGAAGGAGGCAGCTACACTTCTGAGAGCTGCCTAGTAATTCTGAACTCCCTGTGACCCCCAATCAGAGCGATTTGTTGAGCAAACAATAGCAGAGGATTAATAACAGATGTAAGAGAAGGACCTGCCTTCTCGTAGTTAATTGCCTCTCACCTTTCCAGGAAAATCCAGCACATTCCCTGTTATGTCCCCTGAGAAACGGGGCTCCTTCCAGAGAGGCAGATGTGAACCCCAGGGCTCCAAGTGTGTTTCCAGCAATATTAAAATGTTTCTAAGCCACTCCTTGGAGTTGGTTGGCATGAAAGGTGCCCTCCCAGATGGTGAGAGCATGTGTGTGTGCACGTGTGAGGCACACAGATGGTCGTGGTGTGTCTTATTTCTTCTAATCCTCCCTAATACTTTTCATGTCAAAGCCCATTCAGGTAGTGCTAGAGGCAGCAGAAGTCATTGTGTGGTTGGAGCAAGAAGTGGCTCCAATCACTGCAGGGAGTGGCCAAGTGTTATGTCCCAGCTGTGGCCGGAGCAGCATCACGAAAGGGCCGCCTTCCAACTCAAACCAGAGATGGGATTCTGAGAATGGCTGAGGCAGCTGCCTTCCCTCATGTCTTCACCCACCCCCAGCCATACCTTGTGATTTTTTATGTTCATCTCTCCATGTATTCACAGTTTTACAAAGGAGCACACAGAACCCAACCCAGTCTGTGAAATAGGTGTGATGCCCCGCAGGAGGTGATGAGGAAAGGTGGGGCTAGGTGCTCCAGGTTAGAGTGGCTGGGGAGGGCAAGCGTGGCAGGCAAAGGGGGAGGCACAAGGAGGCTTTCACTTAGAGATGACGAAGGGAGAAGGAAAAGACCCATCCAGAATCCAATTATGTTAACTCATCTCTGCTATCGATCCTACATTCCAGGCCTGGGGAAAAAAACCCCAAAACCTAATTACTGTACCGCTAATGACTGAGATGACAAATTGAGGAGCCTCCAGGCTGCTGATGGTAAGAATTTAAGGCTCTGAGTCTCTGTGGGGAGGGTGCCCTGGGCTCTGTCACTTACGGAGGACTTTCTCTCCTGGTTTTGCAGGTCACTCAGCACACAGCAAATGCCTCTGGGCACCTGAAAGCCCACAGTTCCTACCGCGTTGGTTCTTTCTTCATTTCCACCCGTAGATGTTGGAGCCACTTGATTCCAGGGGTTCTGAGGAAGGGTATTTGCTGGTCTTTTCTCCCAAGCCCAGAGAAAGACAGCAGGCTTTCCATGGAAAAGACGCCAATGAAATCAATTAAGGCCCCTGCCTTCCAGAAGCCTTGGGCGGTGGTGCCGGCCATCTGCGGCTGCTGTCCTGAGCACCTCTGGAGAGGCAGCTGGAGTGACAGCCTTACCGCCACTGCGATCTGCTGATATAATTACATAGAGAATGCATTTAATGCTTCAGTGGGCAACTTGGTATAACAGTTTAATTTTTCACTGAAATCTAAATTTGCTCCCAGACTGTATATTTTTCTATCACATTAGATAATCAATCAGAGCAGAAATCCAATTTTAACTCCATCAACACTCATCTGGAGAAAGTTACACAGCGGGCGCCCTCTGGTCCAGGCTGCTCAAGGCTGGCGTGTGCGCCCACACTGGGATGTGCAGATGAGGCGTGGTCCCTTGGCCAGCCGAGGCCTCTCCGGGAAGAGACCGGCTATGATTCCCCAGAAGCTGAGGCCGCCGGCCGGGTGGAGGGTGGGGGCTGCCAGCTGCCCAGCGTGCTGCGGGTCCCCGCCTGCCCCTCATGGCCATGAGGAAGAGGTCAGCCTGTAGAGAAGTGGCCAGACAAGTGGCAACCTCAGGGTCTTCCAAAGACCTTCCTGCTGCTGCTTGGGCGCGGGACGATTCTAATGTTTTTCATGCGAGGCAGACGGGGCCTTTGGACTTCTGTGGACAGGGAGTCTGGAGAACTCCTGCCCACATGTAGACAAACTTGTGTCCCCAAACTGTGTTCTGATCTTGGCCCTGCTTCTTCCCCATGGAGTCAGCGAGGGGCTGGGACTTCAGTTCTCTCCTGCCTTCCCTGCAGCACAGGGCAGCCTGCTTCATGGCCACAGGCTTGTGGTTGGTGACTGAAGAGGCAGAAGACAGGGCGTGGGGTGGGTGTTCTTTCTGCCTGGTGGCGTGCAGGTTGATGGGAAGGTCGCGTCACTCAGGTGGGCTGGGGGGCAGCTGGTCCTGCTGTGTCTCAGGCAGGGCCACCACGGTGGGCAGGCCGTGCTCCTGAGGGCCCAGCTCACCACCACTATCACCTGCAGACACCAGACAGCATGTGGGAGTCCCCCTCTGCCTCAGAATGAGCCCCTGACAGATGGCAGAGACAAGCCTCCCAGAGTAGGGGTACGCACAAGCACACACGATCCCCAGCCTCCCGCCAGCCTGGACTTTACTGGAACAGGGCAGCCACATGTGGGGGCCCCAGGTCTGCACTCTCCCAAGGCTGGGACCACAACGGCCACACCCAGAAATCACAGACTGCAAAGAGGCATTCCATCCATGAATGGGGGTTTTTATTCCATAAACAGGAAGGACTCACTAACTAGGCCACATGAGAGACAGCCTGCTGAGACTGGGATTTGTGAAAAAATTTGTTTTTTTGGACAACTGAAAAGCAACCCGTCGTTATCACGGGTGGCGTGGACAGGACCCGGAGGGCATCCGGGTCTCCTGCTCAGGAGGTCCTGAGTGGGCGAGTGGGCCCTGGCCGTCCATCACCCACACATCCGCCTCACAGCGGGGAGGGTGTCAGAAAGAGGGCGACGCCCCAGTTCATACCTTTAGGATTTCCAGGCCACGGTTGTCTGTGGAAGGGTCTAGAATGACATCTTCTCTGAGGGGTGCACATATTAGCTGCCGTCTCTCTTGCCTTCCCGGACAGCAGGCTTTCTGAGGTCACCACCGCAGCTGCACACCTTGGCAACCTGACCTCGGGCTTGTCTGTGACTTGAGCAGCATCCTCGGAGCAGCTCGGCCTCTGCAGATGCTCTGGATGATGGGGAGATGTGCGGCCCGGCCCCCACCGACACCGACCTCCCTACATTTATTTCAGAGGGCGATGTGTTCAGCGCGCGCCAGGTTCAGACCCATGCCTGGGTGGGAGGAGGGGGAGACACAGCCCCCTTTGGCCTTAGCCAGGAAGCAAGGTGATTGCCGTTAGGGGCTGCGGGAGGAGGCCAGAGGAGAGACCCTCCCGTGGTGGGGTATTAACCTCGTTTCCTCCTTGTTTCCGTGTATGGTGCATGGACCCGGGGAGACGGGTGCTGCTGACCAGGAGGGACTGTGCATTCCAGTCCAGGTTAGCCTGTCCCAGAGCTGGCAAAGGACTCTCCTGTTGTGCAGATCCCCCAACCCTGAGCCCACAGTCTACCTGCCTCCTGGAGCAGAGCCTACAACCAGGTCCCTGCCCTCACTGCCAGGGCCAGGTACTAACTAAGGGCAGCCCCCATGCTCTGGAGCCAGCTGGAATCATTCAAACTCCCCACCTGTGAACCCATCCATCCTGCTGCCCCGGCCTGGCGTTTATTCCCAAGAAGCCACAGGAAAGGCTCTGCCGCAGCTCCCCCAGCTCCCTCTGCCTGTGGCCACCCCGGAGCCTTCCTGTGTGGCCCTGCCTGGCGTGGGTGTCTTATTCTCTGGATCTGTGAGTAATATATGATCTCTTCAGTGACAGCCCTCTCCTGACCTGTCAGCCTCAGCACACCTGGATACAAATGTAACCTGCAGCCTAAAGCCGCTGCATGGAAGGTGGTCCACTCCGTACCTGGCAGCCCGGCTGTGCGAGTGCTGATGGGGTGGGACAGGAGGTGGGCACCAGGGTTCATTCCGTTCTGTCCTCCACAGATCTGCGGGCTTCACTCTTGGCATTCACAGTCCCCCTCAGAGGTCTGCAGGACGAGGCTACCCCGGACTGTTCACCTCTGGCTCCAGCATGGCAGACATTACGTGGGGGCTCAGGCCCAGATGTGGGGTGATGCCTGGCACTGCCAGGGGCCACAGGGATGTCCCTGCCCCTCAAGGCTTCACCTCCAGGCAGCGTCCTTCTTGGCATGTGTCACCTCTGGGGGGGGGCATGCCTGTGGGTCAGGCCCCCACCCTGCCCCCGAGCTGAAGTGGGCCAGGCTGTGGTGGGAATTTGCCTGGTGGGGCCTCCAGGCAGGGGGGAGGGCTGAGGCAGGCTATGATGAAGGCCAGTGAGGCTGGTTCATGACCGTGAGGGGCCGGTCGGGGGGTTCCCCTAGGCAGGCTCCAAGAGGAAGCCGCCCTCTGTAATTTTTGCAGATTCTGATTGACGTAGCCAGGTTAGGAGGCAGGTGGATTTGTTTCTCTTCTTACCCTGAAATCTGTCCCCATTAGCCCCTCGCCTCAGCTGAGTGGCACCAGCGTGCACCTGGCCCGGCTTCCAACCAGGGCCACGCTGGCTCCTCAGGAGGCTGGGCTGGAAGGGGAGGAGGGAACATCTGTCAGACGCACAGAGGGCTCCCCCCAGACCTCAGACCTGCAGCACATGGTGGCAGAAACCTGGACAGGCAAGAAACTCAGGGCCGTACCAGCCTGCAGACCTGACCATCACTGAGGGGCTGGCCCTGGTCACAGAGACCGCTGTGGACCTCCGTGTGCCCCTCCAGCAAAGGGTCATGGTGCAAGGTGCCTTCCATTCATGGTCCCTCCCCACCCCCAGGCCATTCCAAGGTTCATAGGCAGGAAAAGGGCTGGCAGGGCTCCCTCCAACTCTCCCACGAGTGAGAAGATCCACTGAGCAGTGCCCGCCCTCTGTGCCTACCCAAGCCCCAGGTAGACAGGAGCTGAGTTCCAGCTGCCCTTGTCCCTGGTCACCTCCCAGGAAGCCTGCCCTGGCCTAGTGCCTGTGGGGAGGCCTCCTCACATCCGGCAGCCCCTTGCATGTCAGCCGTGTGCTCTGCGGACAGGAGTGTGTGCCCTGAAACAGGGGCTGTCAGAATGGCGGGTTAGGCTCCTGTTGGTGCTTGTGGGTTCAGAGTCTCCAGCACTCTGGGCCTGTGGCCTGCTCCATGAGATGAGGGAGACCCCCCTCCATCCTTCCTTCTCCCAAGTGCCCTGAGTGTAAAGCTGCAAGCAGACGTCAAAGAGACTCAGAGGCAGAAGCTGGAACCCCCAGCTCACTATGCTCAGGAGGTGTCTACTGAGCCCAGCCTGACTGCTGCTCCCCAGGAGCCAAGGGAGCCCCACGGCCACCCCAGCTGCAGGAACACTGCTTCTGTCTCCCAGTGGGAAGCCTGGTGGTCTAAGAACAGGGTCCGCTGTGGGTCGAACATCGCCAAGTGTCCAAACCACCCCTGGGACTCACCCGGACACTGCCTGGCTCAGGCTCACACCCAGCTCAGATCCACGCCTGGCTAAGGTCCACACGTGGCTCCCTGTGCTCCGTCCTTGGGCAGCAAAGCCCGGGCAACCAACGACAAACAGTTCTACGCCTGATCACACCGTGGGCCTCCGTTTCCCCAGCAGCAGGCGTGACCATCTCTGCTCAGTATTTCTCTGAGAAGGGAAACTGAAGCCAAAACCTGTGTTCATGGACAGACGCACTATGGCTGGGATGCTGCAGGAGGGGGTCTCCCTTGGGGCCCGTGTGCCTGCATACCAGGGTTGGGCCCTCTGTGTCGAGTCTGTGCGCCAAGGATGAGCCCCGGCACGTTCCGGAACTGAAGGGATGGCAGGGAGGAGAAGGCACAGCCTGGGGAACCTGCTTTTCTCTGCTACCTCCTCCCCCAGTGGACACTGGAGACAGGCCCTCTATGGCTGTGGCCTCAGCCCTGGCTAGGCGGCAGAACCAGGAAGGATGGAGCCGTGGCCAAGCAGGACTAGGCCCACGCCCTGGAGCCATCCTGTCTGCCCTGTAAGTGGGGACCAGCACCTCCCTCTAACCAAGCACGCCTAGGAGAGTTGCAGGATCCAGGCACTCAGGAAGGGGCAGGTGCCCGGGTGGATGCGAAGGAACTGGACACAGGGAGGCCATCAGCTGTGGAGCTGTGGATGTGGATTGACGGTGGTGGGACAGTAGCTCTGCTGAGACCATCTCAAACCCCACAAAGAAGCAGGCAGCCAGAGCTGATCTCGGGGCTGGGACTGTGGGCGGGGCAGGGTGACCTCAATGCTCTGGACCAGCGAGGGGTCCCCTTCTGGAGCCAGGGCCGCAGTGTGTGGGGGACAGGGTGACCTCCATGTTCTGGACCAGCGAGGGGTCCCCTTCCGGAGCCGGGCCACAGTGGATGGATGTCCCTGTGCTGAAGGGATCCAGGAGGTGCAGCCTCCGTGCCCTCAGCCCCACCTCAGTTTGCAGAAGGCAGTAACACAGACTTCTCTGCTCTAGGCTTTCCATTTCCTTCTGATAAGTCCATCTGAATGGTTTGAGAAAATAAGAAAAAAGGGGGATTTATTTTGTTTTGTTTTGTTCTTGAGAGATGGAGTCTCACTCTGTCGCCCAGGCTGGAGTAGAATGGTGCGATCTCAGCTCACTGAAACCTCCACCTCCCAGATTCAAGCAATTCTCCTGCCTCCATTTCCCAAGTAGCTGGCACTATAGGCACATGCCACCAGGCCCAGCTAAATTTTGTATTTTTTAGTAGAGATGGGGTTTCACTGTATGTTGGCCAGGATGACCTCAAAATCCTGACCTCAGGTGATCCGTGTACTTCGACCTCCCAAAGTGCTGAGATTATAGGCATGAGCCACCGCACCCAGCCAAAAAAAGGGTTTTGTGAGCCACTGTCTCCTCATTCATACAGGAGGAAGCCCCTCCCTGCCTCCACGGGGGCTGCCTGAGATAAAGTCAGACATCCCCCAAAATGGAGCTCAGAGACATGAACGCTCTAGAAGGAACATGAACCAACTAAACAGTCATTGGAAGATGTTGAGGAGACTCTCACAAGTATGGAGTGGGTTAGGTTTTCTAAATCAAAACTTTAAACCCAGACATCACAAGCAACATTCGGTTATGTAAAATGTTTCAACAGTGTTATAAAAAAAAAAAGCCACTGTAAATGAAGGCAGATGACAGGTTACATGCAGGAGAAAATATTGCAGCGTATAAAGCAGGAATCAGATTAACACTCAGAATACATAAAGAACTCTTATAAATCAATGAGAGAAGAGAGACAAGCAGGCGATGTGCACAGCTGCTTATAGAAGAAACTGCACACACATGGCCGCGAACATCTGAAGGATACGCGTCTTCTGGAGAATCCGCAGCTCAAAATGCAGCGAGGCTCTGTCATCACGCCGTTGCACACTGGCAGTCATTTCTAACCAGGATAATTTAATTTCGGGGGAGTTTCCAGGGGAACAGGAGCACCAGGAGATATTTGGTGTGAGGATAGGTTGGCAAAGTCATTTTGGAAACAATTGCTTGTTGTTATAAAAAGTGACAGCACATGAGCGAGCGATTTCACTTCGAGAAATCGAAATGAAGAGACGGAACGCGCGCTGCAAATCTGCCATGCTGAGCTACCTGTGCAGGTGCACAGAAATGTCCAGGAAGCAACATTCAGCACGATGTGGCTTAGGACGCAAATCCTAATGCCTACCAGCAAGAACACGCTACATTATTATACACTCATGCTAGGGATTTTCTGGGCTCATGTTGAAAACAGAGAGAGGGAGAGATTTCCTGTGATGGAAGGGAGAGTCCTAGCGACATTCCTGAGTCCTAAAGAGCCCACGGCAGAACCCAGCCGAGAGTTGTCCTGATCAGTTAATTGAAGAGGAAGGCAGTGTGTGTTGGCATGTGTGTGTGTGTGTGTGAAGACGAAAGATCCTGTCAAGCGAGTCTGGTGCAGTGTGGGAACGTGAAGGATGACCTGAGACCAGCTTTGGAAAAGGCCAAGGTTCTAATGAGTCCAATAAGCAGATCCCAAGACAGAGGAGAGAGTGTGGAGAAGAGCAGCCAGTGGCAGTGCCCCTGGACTGTGAGGAGTCCCCTGGATAATCAGGAGAGGACCCCCGGTGTGGATTTTGGGGCGTCGTGATAAAGATGCCAGAGGTGCCGATGGAAAGAGAAGCGGGGAATCCTTCAGATGGACCGGGGATCCCGGGCGTCCGACCACCTTCTGGGCCTCAGCCTGGATGCAGGAGGTGCTGGGGGCTCCGAGGGAAGGACCAGCAGCTGCACGTGCCATCTCGCTTTGTGCTCGCCCCTCTCCTGACATCGCTGTTGGGTTGTTAATAAATATCAGCTGAGCGAATGAGGAAGGAAGGAACAATGCCTGTTGCTGGATGTCCTCCCCGCTCTGGGAGGACTTCCTGCCCTTCATCACCTGATGACATCTCTCAGAACTTGAGGGTTAGCAAGACCACTCCCTCTCTGATTTGCTGGAGACCTCGACCCGTTCTTAGCATACCCTTAGCAGCTCAGAGAGCAGCAGGCAGCTGGGCAGCCCGGGAACCTCTGAACTGAGTGGGGGCATAGGCAGCCCCCAACAGGGTCAGCCTCTTCTCCATCCCTCAGGCAGGGTCTCTTTCTGGACTCAGTACGCAGAGCCCAGCTCTCCTGGAAGACTGTTTACAAAGAGCTTGGTATGGAATGGAAACCAAATGAGAATTCCAGAGCCAGGCTCCCCCTAGCCAAATTCCTCCCTCCAGGCCTGTCCTGGAGCTATCGGGCTTGCCTCCTCTCTGCAATATAGACAGCTGGTTCCGTGCCTCTCACACCTGCTGGGCCCTCCTTGGGTGGTGGCTCTCTGCACCTGCCTGGGTGCTTCTTGGTGGTGGCTCTCTGCACCTGCTGAGTCCTCCTTGTGGTGGGCTGTCTGCAAAAACCGGCGTGGCTTCAGTCATGCCAGCTCTGCCTTTCTCAAGTGCTAGAGACACATTGAAAATGTTTATGCAAAGCAACTTCTATCCTTCTATTCACTGGTCCATTACTTCTGATAGTGGTCAGAAAATGTGTCCCCTCACTCCCCACCACAGCTTCATCTTCAAGGAATATATAAATGCTAAATAAATATTGCAGGCACAGACAGTTGCTTTGGAGGAAACCTATGAGTGCCCTCTTGAAGATACGATTTTCTTACTTCTTTACAAGTTGAATAATGTCCCCTACATGTATCTGCTTGTGATCCAGAATTTCATACATCATGTTTTCCTGGAGTATGGCTTTAAGATAAGTAGATGTTCCTTATTCCTCCTTGAAGATAACGTTCTAAGAAGGAAATACATCTTTGGAAGAAGTGTAATAATTTATAACCAGGTGGACAAGGACTTCAGTGCCTCATCCTCTTATGACCTAGACATGGGCTGAGAAAGAGGGTCTTACTGAGGATCCAGTGCACCTCGGGTCGGGATCCCTGCTCCGGAGTGCAAGGGACATTCAACAGCAACCACGATAATTATTCACATCTGCTTTATTTTTAAAGGCTATGCCTCATATGTAACCCTGCCAAGCAAAATACTTGTCACCTCATTCAACCTGTCACCTCATTCAACAGACACATGGAGAGTCCCCACAATGTCCCCCAACTGCCACGTGCTGGAGACCAGACCCTCAGCTTCCCTCCTTCTGCTGCACGTCCCTCTGCTCAGGGGAGCATCTTGAGCCGTACAGGTCTTAGGTGCAGCTGGCAGCAAAGAGACATAGGAGGTGGTTGAACTCACCCTGCAATGCCAAGGTCCAGATTAAACCCTGAGAGTGGTGAATGTGCCTGGACGGTGACTCAGTTTCCCTACCTGTGAAACAGGGTTTCAATGAGATGAACAATAGTCCTGAGCATAGCAGTCGACGGGCTCCCCAGCCGCTTCTGCATGCCAAGCCCTCTTGTCTCTGCATCCGTCTTCACTCTGCTCACCTCTGAGTGAACCCCATGGTCCCCTGGAGGACCTGGGCAGAGAAATACCCTAAACACTTCCCAGGCTCGAGCTCATGCCTCCAGCACAAGGCCTGGGGCTGTAACCCAGGGAGCTGGACTCCAGCTTGGATACTGTTCGTTCGTTCGTTCGTTCTTTCTTTCTCTCTCTCTCTCTCTCTCTTCTTTCTTTCCTTCTTTCCTTCTTCCTTCTTTCCTTCTTTCCTTCCTTCCTTCCTTCCTTCCTTCCTTCCTTCCTTCCTTCCTTCTTTTCTTTCTTTTTCTTTCTTTCTTTCTTTCTTCTTTTCTTTCTTTCTTTCTTTCTTTCTTTCTTCTTTCTTTCTTTCTTT
>NW_022142545.1:0-23930 GCF_007565055.1 Rhinopithecus roxellana
CACGAGCACATGCTCACACGTGACCACATGCACACACATGCACACACACAAGAGCACACACACATGCACACACGTGGCCACACACGCACACGTGCGCACACACACACATGCATCCACACACGCACACGCACACACACACGAGCACACACACACGCACACACACATGAGCACACATGCACACACACACGAGCACATGCTCACACGTGACCACATGCACACACATGCACACACACAAGAGCACACACACATGCACACACGTGGCCACACACGCACACGTGCACACACACACATGCATCCACACACGCACACGCACACACACGAGCACACACACACGCACACACACATGAGCACACACACATGCACACACACGAGCACATGCTCACACGTGACCACATGCACACACATGCACACACACAAGAGCACACACACATGCACACACGTGGCCACACACGCACACGTGCGCACACACACACACATGCATCCACACACGCACACGCACACACACACGAGCACACACACACGCACACACACATGAGCACATGCTCACACGTGACCACATGCACACACATGCACACACACAAGAGCACACACACATGCACACACGTGGCCACACACGCACACGTGCGCACACACACACATGCATCCACACACGCACACGCACACACACGAGCACACACACACGCACACACACATGAGCACACACACGCACACACACATGAGCACATGCTCACACGTGACCACATGCACACACATGCACACACACAAGAGCACACACACATGCACACACGTGGCCACACACGCACACGTGCGCACACACACACATGCATCCACACACGCACACGCACACACACGAGCACACACGCACACACACAGCACACACATGCACACACACGAGCACATGCTCACACATGACCACATGCACACACATGCACACACACAAGAGCACACACACATGCACACACGTGGCCACACACGCACACGTGCACCACACACATGCATCCACACACGCACACGCACACACACACGAGTACACACACACGCACACACACATGAGCACACACACATGCACACACACATGAGCACATGCTCACACGTGACCACATGCACACACATGCACACACACAAGAGCACACACACATGCACACACGTGGCCACACACGCACACGTGCACACACACACACATGCATCCAGACACGCACACGCACACACACACGAGCACACACACACGCACACACACGCAAATGCACACACACACACGCATGCATCCACACACATGCACACACATGGCCACACACTCACATGTGCACACACACAAGAGCACACACACATGCACACACGTGGCCACACACGCACACGTGCACACACACACATGCATCCAGACACGCACACGCACACACACACGAGCACACACACGCACACACACGCAAATGCACACACACACACGCATGCATCCACACATGCACACACATGGCCACACACTCACATGTGCACACACACAAGAGCACACACACATGCACACACATGGCCACACACTCACATGTGCACACACACATGCACACACATGGCCACACACTCACATGTGCACACACACAGAGCACACACACATGCACACACATGCACACACACACAATGCACACACACACGCATGCATCCACACACATGCACACACATGGCCACACACACGTGCACACACACACATGCATGCATCCACACACATGCACACACACGCACACACACACGAGCACACACACACATGCATGCGTCCACACGCATGCACACACACGCACACACACACGAGCACACACACATGCATGCGTCCACACGCATGCACACACACACCACGAGCACACACACATGCATGCGTCCACACACGTGCACACACACGCACATGCACACACACGCCTGGTCCTCAGTCTTGGATCAGAGCTGGCTGCCTGTGTGCTTGTGCTGTGAGGCTGCAACCCTCTCATTGCTTCCCCTACACTAATCATTTCCACCCCAAGCCTGCGTATCTTGTTCCTGGTGTCTGAAAATCCTATTTACTTCCACAACCACTGGCCGTATTCCAGGCCCCCAGGAAGCATTTACTTCGCTCTGTTCCGTGACCCAGATTACACCAGTTTCCGGCACAGAGCTTCAGGGCTGGGACTCATTTCTGAGTAGGTGCAGGAATCCACATACGCCTGAGGTGAGGGGGGCAGAGGCACAGTCCCCTGAATCTCAGGTCACACACCTATCCAGTCAGGGAGACACTCCTGGACCTTAGAGCCAGACTCACCCTGGGTAAGGAGCTCCAGGTTCTGCCTTGGTGTGGTCATATCTGCTTATGCTGTATCCACGATGCCACAAGGATCCTGTTTCTCTGAGCCTAAGAAGCCCAAAGGTTCAGAGGGGGTGGCCCAGGCCAGCATGCGGACAGCATTCTCATCCTGGAGGACCGCCCAGGACAGCGCAAAGGGGCCTGGCAGTGCCCATCCCAGGTGGGCCAGGTCGGTGGGCACAGCGAGTTCACCCTCACGCGGGGCCCAGGGCGGCCAGTTCTCCCTACAGCAGGCTTTGTGTGTGTGACGCAGAATCCTCCACGTGGACCCATTTGACATTGGGCAGCTTGTGCTGAAGGATTCCTTTCCAGGAAAGAAACAGAGCACTGCCCTGCCCTCCTCTGCTTCCCAACGACAGATGGGAGCCCTGGAAGGGAAGCCGGGCCGTCACCCCCCAACACCAGGGCTGGCGCAGGGGCCAGCAGCCAGCAGAAGAGCTTGATTGCTGTTCCCTGGGTCTAAAAATGGATAAACAAGCGCGAATGCCAGCAAGGTCCAAGCTGTATTCATCACCATTACAGAGAGTAATTCGGCGTGTGCTTGTTAATCAATCACTGCTCTTGCTGGGCTCCGGCCGGGCTGGGCCCCCAGAGTGGACGGCCATCGCCAGCCCACGGGCCGCAGTCCAAGCATGATGGATGGCAGCTGCTGCAGGCTCCAATCTGGAGCTGAGTGCTGGGGCTTAGGCTAGCTGCACACGAGCGTCCCTCTCCCGATGCAGACCTGCAAATGGGAGGGGGAGAGACTGAGGCAGGCTCCTGGCAGGCGTGAGGCATGCCCCTCCCATCGTGTGTTCCGTGTGTGACAGGGCAGGGGGTTGGGCAGTGCCACCGGGAGACCCACCTTCTTGGGCACAGGGGAGGTGAGTGCTGGGAGGCACAGGGTGGTGGGCCTCAGTGGCCTCATTCCGCAGCATGTTCTTAATTAAAATAATCATGCGCTCCTTGGACAACAGCAGTGTTTCAACAGGGGGCCGCACCCGTATGAGAGGTTGGAATTCACTCAGCAGAAACAGGAGGAGAGGCGAGGAGAGCAGGCCCAGCAGGTTAAGGAACGTATCAGTTTGGAAAGTGAGCACACGAGCCTGCGGCAGGAGTGGCATGGCCAGGTTCACGTCTGGTTTCCCGTCTCAAATCCCCTCTGCCCCGTGGCACCTGTGCCATAGACTTCTCACTTTTCCTCTCACCCTGAGGGGCAGAGGTGCTGGGCACCTGCACGAACAGTGGCAGAGAAACTCTCCCCTCCTGGTCCCCACGGCCAGGGCTGGCCCTTGGTGACCATCACTGCTGCCCCTTGTTGACCATCACATACTGCTATCCCACGGCCAGGCTGCCCCTGGGTGACCATTACACACTGCCATCCCCCACCATCACTCCAGGGTCCCACTCCAAGGTCTGCCCCAGCAGAGGCTATGATGTCACACTCCTGAGTCTGGCACCAAGGTGTCCACACCCTCGACCCCCACCTGTCTGTGCAAAGAGGGCCCACTGTGCCTCTGCCTAGGCCCTGGACTCCCCCAGGGGGGCCCAGCACAGCCCTCTGTGACCACCACGCTGCTGTGAAGGGGCCTCCCTGGGCCCACATCACGTCCGGCCTGGCTCAGGTGCAGCCTGGGACGTGGGCTCGCTCGGAGGCCTCCCTGCGCGGCCCCCCAGGGTGCTAACCTTGCAGCTCTTCCCCACCTGTCAGTCTGCTCTCAGGAGGGCAGGCCCGCCCATCCCCTGCGGTGCGTTTTCAGTAGCGGCAGCATGGCTGCCTGGGTGAGGCGTTGGGCCCCATCTGCCGTCTGGAGGGCTGGAGGAGAGCACTGCATACAGAGTTTGCTTTGCTTGCTTTCAGCTGAGACCCTGGTAAGCCACTACAGTGACTGCTCCTCAGTTCCCCCTCTGAAAATCGGGGTTGGGGGTGACAGCAGCTCTACCAGGTGGCCGAGAGAATCGGATGGAAACGTGGAGGCAGCTGGCACGCAGGAGAGCTGACGAGAATGAGGACGATTCAGAAGCCCTGGCTTCTGAGCAAATTATTTGGTGCCGGAGACTGGCCTAAAACTCACCCAGAGAGCGGGGGCTTGGAGGGGCAGGTTTCACCTGGGAAAGTTGAACACAGAACTTGAAGAGAGGGAACGTGAGAGACTGCTGGGGCTGGACCCAGGCAGATCTGGGGGGCAGGAGCTGAGAGAGAGGGAACCTGAGAGACTTGCTGGGGCTGGACCCAGGCAGATCTGGGGGGCAGGAGCTGAGACGAGAGGAACATGAGAGACTGCTGGGCTGGAACTCAGGCAGATCCAGGGGGCAGGAGCTGAGCTAGGGAAAGGGTTGGAGTCCAAATGCCGGGCCGGAGCCCCCAGGGTTGGCCAGCCTCAATTCCGTAGGTGCCGTCAGGGAGACAGCGTTCACAGGACCCTGGCCAGCAGCTGTGCTCCCTGGAAGCCCAGCCCCCACCCCACCGTGAGGATGGAGCTGCAGCCAGTGTCCTACCCTGATCTCCTTTGCAGTGATCGTGAAAGTGTCCACACTGGCACAACTGCTCCAGCTCCTACATCCAGTGTGGGCCGCTACACAGGACACGGGCATAGCCCCAGGATAGAGCAGGCTGCTCGCAGGTCCATCTCCAGCAATGCAATTTTCAGCATGCAGTGCAGCGTAGAAAGTGCTATTTGGTGGGACGCGGCTATTAGCGTTTCCCTTGGAAGCCCCTATCAGGACCCTGGGCTGGACCTGGACACAGCAGAGCTGCCAGCTTTACTAAGGTGGTCAAGTCCACTGGGCACTGGGCATCTCTGCATGAAGTGCTACAGAGTGAGTGAGGCTGGGGCATCCAAGAGTAGGCCAGCCTGGGCCGCCGGGGCTCAGGGCACCTGGTAGTCACCAGCACCTGTCTTTGCAGCTCCCACTGCTATAGCTGTCTCCTCGATGTGGTTGTCACTTTGGCGTCCTCCAGCCTGGCACAGCCCAGCTCATCAGGGTGGCTGCTGCTGGAACCATGGCCGGTCCAAAAGGCTCTTTAATCACCACTTTATTCATTTACGGAACATCTGCTGAGCCAGGCCTATCCAGGATCTGCGGGTGACATTGGGAATGGAGCAAAGGGGTCTGCCCTGGTGGGCTGCCCAGCAGACAGGTGCAGGTGGCCTGCGTTCCCCCCTCCACTCATATGCACACCACACACACAAGCACGGATGCATGCACACGTTCTCTCTCTCTGTCTCTCTCGTTGTCCAGGTGAAGTCCTTCCTGCAGAATCCCCACTGCTTGCAATTGGGTTTATTTGCTCATTGATTTGCTATTGTCCAGATCCCCAACTGGAACATGTGCCCCAGGAAACAGGAGAAGGATCCCCAAATGAAATACAGGACACTGGAATTTCAGATAAACAACCCTCATTTTCGGCCTAAGTATGTCCCAGGCATTGCAATTATTGTCTGGGCCACACTTGTCTAGAAACCTGTCCGTTGTTCATCTGAAACCCACGGTCACCTGGGGACCCTCTGTTCACATTTGTCACCCCTGAGGACCGTAGTCCAGGAGGCAAAGGCAGTGGCTGCCTGAGTACAGCAGGTCCCAGGGCCCCCCAGGTCTAGTGCTGGCCGCCACTTCGTGGGGAGTGGCCGGAGCAATCTGGCATGTCATTCTGGGCCCCCAAAAGGGATGCCAGGGTTGTTTTTTCAGTGTTTCTGAATTGGGGGTTTTATTGAGGTAACTGCAGATGCTCACGCACCTGGAGGGACCATGCAGGGAGTGCTGCTTCCCTCTGTCCACTTGGACAACGCCTTGCAGGAGCGCAGCCCCCACCACCCGGATGCTGGCCTGCTGTGGTGGTCCCCAGGACTCACACTCGCTGGTGCAGGTCAGGGCTGAGCCACATCAGCACATGTGTGCATTTGTTGACTTCCCCCCTTGATGCAGGGCAAGTGAGCCCCCAAATCAGGGCTTAGTTGGGGAGGGTTCTTGGCTTCACCCAGAAAAGAATTCCGGAGCAAGCTGGTAGAGTTAGACGCCTTTATTCAAGCGGCAGCAGAGATGTGTTCCTTGCAGACAGGGCTCCCCATGGGCACTGTGCCCAGAGCAGCAATGAGATTCTGTCTAAAAAACAAAACAGAAATGGCCACACCAGAGCAGAGGCTGGAGTTGTGTAGCCCAGAGACTCCTGGGACCACCAGAAGCTGGAAGAGGCAGGAAGTGTCCTCCCCAAGACCTGGGGAGGGGCCATGGCCCTAGGATACCTCGGTGTCAGGTTCCTGGCCTTCGGAACTGTGGCAGCAGGCATCTCTGCTGCTCTAGGTCCCCAGTTTGTGGAATTTGCTCCTCAAGTCCTGGAGGCTCACACAGGCAGTGAGTGAGAAGGTGCTTGGGAAGCTGGGGACCTGCTGACGTGGGGGGTGGGGGGTGGGCAAGAAGGTCCAGTGAGGTCAGGCTCCTGAGGCTCTGTGGTGTGCCAGGAAGGCCAGGAGGTTGGCCAGGCAGCGGGGATCCTGAGTCCAGTGATGAATGTATTGAGCGGTGGAGACCTCATAGGTTATTGGGGCTGGACAAGGCTGAGTTTGAGCCGGGTTTAAAGCCAGATCTCAGTGGGATCTTGTAAGCCAACCTTACCTCACTGAGCCTTAGTTTTCTGGCCTGTAAAATGGGTGGAGGCCACCTGTGTTAAAGGCTGTGGGCACTATGCCTGGCACCCCGGGGGCCCCTGGGTCATTGGGAGTTTTGTGTGGATCCGGTCCGCTCTGGGTTGGGGGCAGCTGTGACCCCAGGGTAGGCTGGGTTTCAGCACCCTCTACCCTTCCCCTCTTCCCGCCCACAGCCATCAGGGAGAGCTTCCTCCCCACCTGGGTGAGTTTAATTGCTGGGGGGGGCTCCATGGGAAGTGGAGGAGCTGTTCTGTCCCCACATGTTTCACCTCTGGGCATTTGTCAATGTGAGTGAGAGATAATTCGGAGTCTGTGTGACACCCGGGGTGGAGATATCAGCTGTCTGGGGAGTCTGTCCCAGCCTGGTCTCTGGGGTGATGTTTTGGGTGGGGGTATTTGGCTGCTTGGGGAGGGCAAGGGCAGGTGCCAATCTGCCTCTTCCTCAGTTCCCGGGAGCTACTCCAGGGGCTGAGAGGTGCTAAGGAGCCCATGCTTTATTTCCACAGAGGATTAGCCCGGGCATGGAGGCTGCCATTCTTCCACAACGGCAATCATCAAATGATAGAACATGTGGGAAACTGACTTTTTATGGCATTTCAGGTGGAGAAAGACATCAGGTCGTATACCAAGCAGAAGGCTGAGAGACAGGAACATAATGGGAATGACTCCAGAAGAAAATAATTCCTCCCTCAAAGTCCTGCACAAATGCCGCGTCCCTCCCACCCACCTTGTCACCCAGGTGCCCTGTGGGAGAAGTTTCGGGGTGCCTCTGGAGACGGAGATCCAGGGTCCTCGAGGGCCCAGCTTTGCAGGAGAAGCAGACCGGCCCCCACCAGTCCCCACGCCTGGAGACCATGCCAAATTCCACACACATTGAACTCAGCCCAGGGCGTCAGAGGCCCCCCTTCAGCAGCTTCCTCAGAAGCCTCCCAGACCCGCTGTGGCTGCAAGCCTGGCCCTGGTGTCCTGGATGGAGGAACAGAGGCCTGGAGAGCTGACTCTGTGGACACCCCTGGGCCTCCCTGCCCACCAAGGACAACTTCACACTAAGAGCATCCGTGTGGGGCCGCCCACAGGTCTGGGCAGCAGCATTACAGTTTGCAGAAGCCCCTGCTCCTGTCTGTTGCCTTTTTCACACGGACCACCACACACAGCCTGGCACCGACCTCGGTCTCAGGACCAGATGGGCCGCGGCACCCAGATGCACTTCGTGTTGGGCCCTCCCACCCCCCCACCCCAGCACCCTGCCTGGAGACACCTGTGAGCTGGTCAGAGGCCCTCCTGGGCACACCCACCTGTCACTTGGGGCCCACAGGCAGCGGCTCCCGCAGCACGAGCTCACAGGTGCAGGGTGTTGAGTCACAGCAACCCATGAAGTTCAATTCAGCCCCGGGAGGGCATTTTTATTTTTGTTGAAAATATCCACACCCTTAGTATTTGGGTTCCTGGAGGCTACAATATGAGGTCTCCTGGAAAAAAAGTCAACAAGAATTTAAACAGAGGAAGGAAAGAAGAAAGGAAGGAAGCAAGGAAAGGAAGGAAGGAAGGAAGGAAGGAGGAAGGAAGGAAGGAAGGAAGAGAAGGGAGGGAGGGAGGAGGAGGGAGGGAAGGGGAGGGAGGAGGGAGGAAGGAAGGAAAGAAAGGAAAGAAGGAAAGAAAAGGAAAGAAGGAAGGAAGGAAGGAGAGAAGGGAGGGAGGGAGGGAGAGAATTAAGAAGAAGGAGTTAGGAAAGGAGAGAGAAATAGAGAGAGAGGAAGGATGGAAGGGAGGGAGGGAGGAGGGAATTAGGAAGGAAGAGAGAGAAATAGAGAGACAGGAAGGATGGAAGGGAGGGAGATGTGGACGGCGTGTCCAGGTACCTCCCACCTCTGTCACCCACAGAGGACACGTCACCTCCGGCCGCACTCGAGGCTGCAAGGGGCCTGCAGGAGGACCCCGGGTGGTTTCTGCTTTTCTGCCTGGGTGGCTCCGGGGAGGGGCTCAGCCTGGCAGCTGCTCTGGGTTACTGGCTGCTGCGAACAGCTCCTTCCTCCTGGGCCCTGATTGACATTAATTAAAGATTTTAATATTTGTGTCAGAGAAACGTATTCGGGCATACCTCAGTCATCTCTGATTAACTTGCCGAAGGAGGGCCGCGGTGCGACTCCTATAAATGAATACATTTTCAACTTTTTTTTTTTTTTCTGTTGAAGGTAATTTTCATGGCTGGTTTAACTTGTAGGGATGATAGAAAATATAATAAAACATTTGATGTCTAAGTTTGGATGGAAGTTTAATAAATTAGATGGGCAAATTTTACTCTTGATCATGTGACTGAAAATGTTTTAAAAGGATTTTTTTTTTTTTTTTTTTTTTTTTTTTTAAGAAAGAAGCTTCTGGTGAAAGTCTCTGCTCTCTGGGGGTTCTAGAGCCCTTCAGTGTTGGGCTGGGGCCCCCTTCACTGGTGTGGTCTCGGGCTTCACGATCATGGGATGAGAGGAGACGCTGACTGCGTCCTCAGGAGGGGCGTGGGTGAGAGGCCTCGTCGACACCTTCACATAGACGGAAAAACCCAGGCTCAGCCAGGTGGGTGACGCTTCCCAGGTCTCCACGCTGTGTCTCCCAGATGGGGCAGGATCCTCACTTCCTATTCCTGTCTGCTGACTTTCCCCCGAAGCTCCGCGTCACCACGGGACGCGAGGGGCACATGTGGGCGAAGTCAGCCGGCCTGTGGTGGTGGGCACCCAGCCCTGAGGTGAGGATTCCTCCCCAGCGGGCAGAGAGGCTCCCAAATCCACTCCCAGCCGAGGAGTGACCAGAAATCCTGGCGAGATCTATGGAAAGCAGGCTGTGAGAAATATTTTGTTAAAATCTGTTTTTGCAAACGAGGTACCGGCTTTCCCTGAACAGGGAGGCAGAGCCAGGTTCCTGGGAGGCAGGTGCTTCTCAGCCCCAGAGAGGAGACAGACCCGGTCCGGAAGCATTCGGAACAGCCACACAGCCTGGAGCTCCTCCAGCAGGATGGACGCTTCTCCCCAGGGAAGGGTAGGAAGGCGTATCGGGAGGAACAGCCTGGGTCCCTTCAGCCACCAGCACAGCTGGGCAGCTCACTGGCCTTCCCAGCCTGGGTGCAGGCTGCAGCCCCTGCCGAGGTCGGCCTGGCTGGGGCGAGGGTCTGCCTCAGGTGTCACAGGGACGGAAGCCATGGAACCAGGCCTGGAGAGCACGTGCTCCCTCCACCTGTGAAGGACGGGCCGGGGCTGAAGGAGCTCAGCAAGCAGTAGGGCACCACCTGGAAGCAAAGCCAGGTGAGGTGGGGTCAAGACAGGACCCAGCAGGGCCACTGACAAGTCATTCCAGAGGGGCCACCTCATCTCAAATGAGGATGGTGCAGCTCCCAACACACATGCACACACATGGCACACTCAGGCATCCACAAAGACACACACACATGCAGGTGCACACTCACACAATGAATGAACTCACTACATCACATACACCAAAGGCACACACACAGGTATGCACACAGCCACAGCCACACTCACACAGGTGTGCACTGACATGCACATATGAACACACTCACACAAAAGCACACACACGAATGATTTACATACACTCACACAAAGGCACACACACAGGTATGCAAACACACAGCCATACACATGCAGGTGCACACTCACACACATGAATGCACTTACACTCACATACACAAAGGCACACACACAGGTATGCAAACACAACCACACACACGCAGGTGCACACTGACATGCACACATGAGGACACACACAAAAGCACACAGGCATGCATGCATACATGCATACATTCATACACACACGCAGGTACACACACATGAACACACATATACAAAAGCACACACAGGCATGCACGCATACATGCATACACTCACACACTCACACACACACGAATGACTTACATACACTCACATACACAAAGGCACACACACAGGTATGCAAACACACACAGCCACACACACGCAGGTGCACACTCACACACACATGAATGCACTCACATACACAAAAACACACACAGGCATGCACACATACATACACTCACACACATGCAGGTGCACACTCACACACACACATGAATGCACTTACACTCACATACACAAAGGCACACACACAGGTATCAAACACACACAGCCACACACACGCAGGTGCACACTGACATACACACATGAACACACTCACACAAAAACACACAGGCATGCACACATACGTGCATACATTCACACACGCAGGTACACACACACACATGAACACACTCACATATACAAAAGCACACACAGGCATGCACGCATACATGCATACATTCACACGCATATGCAGGTACACACACACACATGAGCACACATATACAAAAGCACACACAGACATGCACGCATACCTGCATACATTCACACACACACATGCAGGTGCACACTCACACACACATATGAACACAGTCACATATGTCACATACACACAGACCTGCACACACAAATCCCCAAACACACACATACACACAGACATAAGCACAGTTTCATTGGTGTTTAGTCCAACACGCCGAAACCCAGTACCCTGGGACCTGATGGAATGGTGGCATCTGTGGTGCCCTTGGGCAGATTCTCAGCTGCCCTGTGGGGCCATTCCAGCTTTGCTGGCCCCGCATTCGTGGCTGGTCAGCTGACTCCTCCTGCAGTGTACAGGGGCCCACACTCGAAGGACCCCACACCTGGGTTAATACATCGCTGTCACTGACCTGAAATTCTTCATCCTTTGAGCGAGCGGTCCCCACGTTTTCGGTTTCACTGGCCTCACACACCATTTGAGGCCTTGTTATTCCCACTGCTGCAGAAAGGTAAATATTTTACAGGAAATTTCCATTTCCTTTCGCTCATCGGACAGAAACTTGAACATTCACAGCCTTCCTTGACCATTCTGCCATCTGCTCCCAGGTTAGACAGAGTCCCCAGGTCCCTCCGGGCAAGTGCAATGTGCACGCGTTGAAACCATGTTATCTTGAGGTGTGGAAGGAATGCACTCCTCCGCCTGGGCTTCCTCCGGATAGATGATGATAGTGTAATAGCAAGTTAGTGGTGTGTGGCTCTTACATAATGAATTGATTTTATAGAACATTTTCATTCATTTGAAAAATGTCTGGCTGTCTACTGAATGTGAATTACAGTGACAATTAGACTCAATATTTAAATAATCAGTTTTCACTGTGCAGTATTGGGATGTCACAATTTACAAAGCACTTTTAATTATTTTATGTGCTGGTTAGTGTGTTTTTGCAATTAAAATAATATCTACATGTAAATGTTGCAGCAATGTGGATACGAGCACTTAAGGGAGCCGGCTGCTGCGTCTGCCTCTCCATGCCGTGGACTCAGCACCAAGTTCCAGGCACAAAACGCACCAGGGCAGAAACAGGCAGGCTCGGCTGCTGACTTTTGTCCTTTTTCCTAAATCGTCGGTTGTCCTTCTAACGTGCTGGTGGGTTCATGAGGCTCCTGCCACGTCTTAACTTCTTCTTTCTCCAACTGGGCCATGGCCCTGCTATTCCCTTCAGGTAGGAAGTGGCCTCCTTGAGAGCGTTCAGGTCTGAGCACCCCCTTGTGTTCAGGGGCCTGCTGGCTGGATGTACCCCATCACAGAAGCCTGTGAAGTCACGTCCATGGGTCCTCGGAGCTGAGCAGAAAGAACCTCTGCCAGAGGACGCTGTGTGTGTGGGAGCCTGAGCTGAAGTCCAGGGCAGGTTTACTGGGAGTGCCGCCATCTCTGGACTTGGAGGACGCCTCTTCCACAGGTCATTGCTCCTGGTCAAGGCACTCACTTCACAGCCAAAGAAAAGCAGCCATGGGCCCCTGCTCACGGAATTCCCTGCTCTTACCATGCTCCAGCCTGGAGCAGTGGGCTTGATAGAGCCAGGGAATGGCCTTTTGATGGCGATGGCACCTCCCAGGGCTGGGAGAGCTTCTGCTGGGCTGTGCGTGCTCCGAATCAGTGTACAACATGTGTGGCTGTCTCTCCCATAGCCAGAACTCACGGGTCCAGGAACCAAGGGGTGGAAATGGATGGAGGGGTGCCACTCGCCATCACCCCTGGTTACCTGCTAGCACATTTGTTTTGCTTCCTGCTGCCATCACTATATGCTCTGCTGGCCTAGAAGTCTTAGTTCCAGAGGGAGAAATGCTTCCATCAGGAGACACAGCAACGATGTTATTGTCCTGGAAGTTCAGCCTGCTGCCTGGCCACGTTAGACTCCTCGTGTCTCTGAGTCAACAGGCTAAGAAGGGAATTTCTATCCTGGCTGGACTTATCGATCCAGATTATCAAGGGGAAATTGACCACTGCTCCACGAGGAGGTAAGGAAGAGTGTGTCTAGAAAACAGGAGATCCCACAGGGTGTCTCTTAATACTGCCATGGGAAATTACAACCACCCAATCCAGGCAGGACTACAAATGGCCCAGACCCTTCGGGAATGAAGGTTTGGGTCTCCCCACCAGGTAAAGAAGCAGGACCAGCTGACATGACTGCCAAGGGGAAAGGGAGCATTGTGTGGGGGGAGAAGAAGGCAGCTGCGAGCCCCAGCGATGCCCTCGGGGCCAGTCACAGAAGCAAGGACTGTAATTGTCATGATGGTAAATTATAAATATTTGTATTTATAGTTAATGTGTTTTTGTGTACGGATACATAACCACATACACAAGCAAATCTTCCCCTCTTCTCCCTTTATGGTGTTACCTAAGATGCATTGACTTCAGAGCATAGTTTCCAAGCATTGTTACTTTGTATCACAGCGTTTGTGCCACAGGATCTCATGGAGAAGAGGAAACATCACCCCGTGCTCTTTTGGGAAAGGGTTAGTGTGTTTTCAGGGGTACACTGAATGCTTTTATGACGTTAGGGGATCGTCTTTGTTTGGGAATTAGGTGTGGTTTTTATTTTTATTTTATTTATTTTTATTTCATTTTTTTGAGACACAGTCTCACTCTGTTGCCCAGGCTGGAGTGCAGTGGCACGATCTCGGTTCACTGCAACCTCCGCCTCCCGGGTTCACGCCATTCTCCTACCTCAGCCTCCCGAGTAGCTGGGACTACAGGCGCCCGCCACCTCACCCGGCTATTTTTTTGTATTTTTTTAGTAGAGACAGGATTTCACTGTGTTAGCCAGGATGGTCTCCATCTCCTGACCTTGTGATCCACCCACCTCAGCCTCCCAAAGTGCTGGGATTACAGGCATGAACCACTGCACCCGGCCAGTATTAGGTATGTTTTAAGAAGAGGTGTATAGAGGTGCATGGTGTCAAGCTGACAGGCAGCAGAGGGCACCACCTGGCTGGGCTGTGGTGCCCCCGGCATCCTGGGACGCTGCTGGGAAGGTATTTTGTAGATTAGTCAACACCTGCAATCAGTTGCCTTTCCATAAAGGAGGTCACCCTGAGCAGTTGGGTGAGCCTTACCACATCGTGAAATTGAGAAGGCTTTAAGAGGAAAACTGAAGAGGAACATTCACCTGAGCCCTGAGTTTCCGGCCTGCCCCACACTTTTCCCTCCTGGATGTCTAGGGCTCCTCCAGGAAGTGGCATGAGTGAGGCTGAGCACCTGAAGCTCTTCGGGCAGTGGACACCCTGGGCCACTCTGGCGTGCTCTGCTCTGCAGTGACTCACACTCGCTGCTGTTCCCAGCGCCCCTGTCCAACTGGGTTGTGCATATTTGCTCTCTGTCATTTCCCCCATATTAGTCTGTGGGGTCCTACGAACGGGGCACAACACATTTATCCTTTGTCATCTGCAAGGCTGGGGCGAGTCCAGTCCTCCTGGAGGATGTGGGAGTGTGGAGGTTCAGGAACAGAGGGATGCAGGGACAGCACGGTGGCCCCTGCAAGCCCTCAAGGCGCGCCTTGGCTGCAGCCCTAAACGGCAGAGCTGCTGAGCCCAAGGCACACGGGTCACCAGGCAGGATATGAGGAGCCACCAGCAAGGCTCCAGAGACCCGAATTCTCCCTGGAATTGTATCAGATTCTCCAGACCCTGCTGTGACACTTCAGCGTTTATAGGAGTAGCAAGAAGAAATGTTAGCCTATCTTAAAGAAACGTTAGCCTACCTTAAATAAACCCTTAGATTCTGACACAATGGAATCTACATGAGCAATACTTGGATGGTAAAGAGCTTGGAAGTAATGTTCTGGCATTTGGCTCCCTTGTGTGAGCTGGGAGTGAAGAAATGAGTGACTGAATGAATGAATGAGTGTACTCCTCGGGGGTGTGCCGTGCTGAACATGGTGCTGGGCATGGTCACTCTCAGGAGATCCGATCTGTGGTCAGGGAAGCTGAGGCTAGAGGAATTATCTGTATCTGCCTCTGCATCCCTGTCCCCCCTGGCTTTCTTTGGGGGTCACCCAGCAAGTCCCCAGTGAGCTGCGTCCATGGGACTCCAGGCATCTGAGCCCTCACACTGCCCTGCGAGCAGGCAATCCTGGGCCAGGGAGGCCGGAACCCAGCTGCAAGCCCAAGTGACTGGGAACAGGTGGCCTGAACTCCAAGCTGCCTGCCTGTAACAGGGGAGGGCACTGGGTAAGTTCCCGAGGCCTGGAACCAGTCTCCTCCCAGACAAGGGGTCAGATTGGACCCAACCACTTAATACTGGAATGTGAGTTGTCCCGTGTCCTGTGGGAGGTGCCCGGGCAGGCAGCAGCCCCCAATGAGCCTGTACCATCTCCTTTCCTGGACACCCTTCCAGGAGGGGGAGCAGGTGCTGAGGGGCTCAGGAGGCCCTCATATGTCTGTGTTAAATCGTTCTGCATCCCCTAGAGAGCCCCAGTGTCTGAAGGCTTCCCCGTACCGGGGCTGTGGTTAAGTTGGGACCAGCGGGAAACTTACAAGCTAAGCCCTCCCATGCACGAAGGAGGAGGTGTGGGGGCCAGGGAGCCCCCCGCCCCCAGCTGCAGCACACAGCTTCTCAGCAGAAGCACCCGGCAAGGAAGGAGTGGGTTGGCATCTTACTCAGGGCCGTGGAGCCAAGAGCAGCCCCAGATCGCGTCCTGCCCTGGAAATAATTCCTTTCACTCAAACCCTGCCAGTCTCTAAGCTAAGGGTGTGACTAGGAGGAGACGGCAGCTTTTGTTTTGCTCTGCCGATTATTGTTGCATTTAATTCATACATTAGTTTGACTTAGTGGCTGCGGAAAAGCTATAAACCGCAGGGATTTAAGCCTAACAAGTGGTGTTCTAATGAGAGTTATTGAGGTCAACACTAGGATTCTGTAAGAATTATTTCTCCTTTGAGGGAGGTCTGCCTCTGAGGGACTCCAGGCGGCAGGGTTCTGCAGAGGTTGACCGTTTTCCAGGCGGTGGGGGAAGGTAATGTGCCTTGGGCCCCTCCACTGGGGTAACTGCAAGGCTGGGGTGGGTTCTGTCCACCTGCAGGTCTAATACCAGGGGAGCCACCATCTTGTTTACAGGCTGTCTTCTCCCCAGGGAACGTGTGGTTGGTGGGGACCCCACAGGCAGGAGGTGCAGGAGGAAGCCCCCCAGGCAGAGACCCAGGAATCACAGCTTCTGTACCCTATTCACTCCCCCAGAGGCTCAGGGAACCGGGCCCCAACACTCCCGAGGCTTGGGGGCATTAATTTAAAACATCTGATTGCCAGCAAAAGGTCTCATCAAAGATTAAATAAGCATAATTTAACTGAGGGAATGATAATAGATTTAGTTAAGAAGAGAAAAAGGAAAATTGAATTAGAATGCATATTTGAGGGAAAATTGGAGTTTAATGTAATTACACTTAGAGATGAGACAGATTACAATTACTGTGTTTCAAAGGTGGAATTTTTAATTGCATTATTTAAAATCAAGCCTAGGTCTCTGCCTTCAGCAGGTCAGGAAAAGGGTTTTCAGGCAGTGGGGATGGCTTCTGTCCTGCTAGCTTCCTCCCTGGCCCAAGGGGAGCAGCAGCTATTTCTGCCCACCTGAGCAGGACCAGGCGGACGTTGCAGGTTCCAGACCACAGTGTCCTGTGGCCCTGCACCTGCCAGGCCAGTCTACATCCTCTGGGCTGAGGGCCTAACTCTGCAGAGGAGAAAGGCACGGGGGCCCTGTTATTCCTGAGACCTTGAGGAGCCCGCATCCCTGGCAGCAAGGCGGAGGGCCTGGCTGACACACCTTCCCGGATTCGATTATCCTCACAGCTGATCCAATCATTCGGGCAGTCAGGAACCACGATCACAGCCAAAAACCTCAATTTCACCAAAAATCGAGTTTCCCAGATGGCATTTTCACTCTTTAGTCCTGAACCACTCACCTTCACAGGTGCTAACTGCGTTTGCCTCTGGAGTGATGGGACCACCAGAAGGCGTCTGGGATAGAAAGAGCACTCAGAGGAGTGTGAGGCCCTCGATGAAGGCAGCTGGATCGCCAAGGCCAGGAGGTGAGCCCTGTAACCTGCATCTTAGTGCTCCAGGGTGCTGGGCTGGCATGCGGTCCATGCAGGCAAATCGTGCCTGCGCCTGTGGGCAGGGACTCCTCCCACCTGGGACTATGGTCTTGGTCACTGTCATGGTTGAGTTATGTTCCCTCAAATTCAAATGTTGGAGTAATAACCCCCAGCACCGCAGAATGTGACCTCATTCAGTGATAGAATCTTTACCGAGGAAGCCGAGTAAAAATGAGGACACTGCCGGGTGTGGTGGCTCACACCTGTAATCCCAGCCCTTTGGGAGGCCGAGGCGGGTGGATCACCTGAGGTCAAGAGTGCGAGACCAGCCTGACCAACATGGAGAACACCCGTCTCTACTAAAAATACAAAATTAGCTGGGAGTGGTGGTGCATGCCTGTAATCCCAGCTACTAGGGAGGCTGAGGTCACTAGTGTGGGCCCTAATCCAATATGCCCAGTGTCCTTACGAAAAAGGGGAAATTTGTCCACAGAGACACACACACAGAGGGAAGACTGCGTGAGGACACGAGGGAAGGCAGCCATCTACGAGCCAGAGAGAGGGGGCTGGGATGGATTCTCCCTCACAGCCGCAGAAGGAATCAGCCCTGTAGACATGGATCTCAGACGTCCGTCCTCCAGAGCTGGGGGAGGCAAACCTTCCGCTGCTGAGGAGATGCAGTCTGGGTGTTTTGTTGCAGGAGCTCTGGCAGATTCGTAAAGTCATCTTTTAATTTCATTCCATAGAAGGCTTCCAAAAACAAAGACTAACTTCACCAAAGAGGATATGCAACTATCCAGTAAGCCCCGGAAAAGACGCTCAACACCGTTAGTCAGGATCAGATTGCAAATTAAAGCCCCAGGGAGAACACATCATGTACCCTCTGGAATGACAAAACTAGGAAAGACGGATTATCCCCAGTGCTGGTGGAAATGGGGAGTGTCTGGGACTCCCAGCCACTGCCAGAGGGATGGAAATGGATAGGGCCCCTGTGCACAAGTGTCCGGAAACTTCTCTGAAGTTTGGCCTGCGCCTCATACGACCCAGACATTCCCCAGCGAGGTCTCTCCCCAGGAGTGCCAGGAACACAAGGCCACACAGAGCCGTGTTCACAAATGTTCCCAGCAGCATGTTCCTAACAGGAAAAACCTGCAAGTCTCCCAGCATCCATCACACAAGTGTGAATAGATCACCGGATGTATTCATGTACCAGAATCTGTCTCAGCAGTAAACAGGGTGGACGAAGGGTGCACGCGACCCTGTGGCTGGGTCTCCAGGCACTTATGCTGAGAGAAGGCAGGTGCAGAATGCTCACGGCATGAGGCCTGATCTGACATCCTACGAAGGCAGGTCTGTATCTCCCCAGGCTGGAGAGCACACCCACGGTCACTGGAGCTGGGGACTTGGGGTGACTGGGAAGGGGCACAAAGGAATCTTTTAGGGTAATGGAAATGTCTAAAAGCAATGGCAAAATGGGTGTCATCAAAAAAAAAATGAGCTCACTAGGGTGAGCCCTAACCCACTATGCCCGATGTCCTTATGAGAAAGGGGAAATCTGTCCACAGAGACACACACACAGAGGGAAGACTACGTCACAACAAGAGGGAAGGCGGTCATCAAACTGTCCCCTTAACATGGGTGTTTGATCACATGTAAATTGTCCTTGAATGTGAGTTGATTAGAACATGGTGAACAACACTAAGCATTTCTCTAGAGGAATGTGGGGGTTCCCGGAAAGCAGGGTGCAGACAGTTTGCCCCTACCCTAGAAGAGCTCCGGGCACTGCACCTGCTGTAGCAGGCAGTCAACAGGCAGGGATGCAGTGAGGTGGAGCCCCAGATAAGGACCCTGGAAGGCAGAGATTTCCAGAATCAGGGTGGGGCTGTTTCATGGTTGTGGCTGTGGTTCGGGGCAGTCTCCTTTCAAACACTGGGTCTACCCCCTGCATAAATGGACCTAAATCAGTGAGGTGCAAAACCAGATTATCCTGAATTCCAAGCTCTCAGACGGCTCAGTGTCTTCCCGAGCATTTAGGGCAGGAGGATAAGCTGTTCAGAGCCCGGGGCCCTTAGCCTCTTACATGTACATCTCCCTTCCAAGAGAGGCTGAGTGTTTAAGATGCCCCTCGTGGCCCAGCGGCCGAGGGGAGCCCATGCCCTGGAGCCTCCCTCAGAGTCCTCAGGGGTTCACGGAGCAGCACACCCTGATGCAGGTTCTTTCCTGAGTATGGAAATGCCATGCCTTGTCCGACAGCGCCGGCCATTGAGGCTCTCATGTTGCACACACTCTGCATTCATTCCGAAACATGCATTTTATGGTTCTCCCTACAATAATCGCCCAGTAGGAGGAAACTCCTTTGTCACCTGTCGCATGGGGTGTAGGTGACTTCGAAGTGGGGCTTTTCTTTTCTCTCCCCTTTTGGGGTCCTTTCTTGCATTCGGGTGCTTCTCCCGCTCCAGGCGCCCTGCAGACCCTCCTGCGGGGGAGAATCACCCGGCGCTTTGAGCCCTGGACTCTCCTCGCTGCTTTTAGGAAACAGCTCTCCTGGGTCTTTGAGGACTTGTGGATTTGCCTCTGACCCCGTCCACCCTTGGTTCACCCTGAGGGACCTGCACCATCCTCAGGCATCCGCGAGGGTGGGAACCTGGGCCTTGCGTGAAGCGAGGACCCGGGCTTTGTCCCTCCCCGAGAAGTTGAGTGTGACTGAGTGCACAGGTGCCTGTGCAGCCATGAGAAGACGTGGCCAGCCCCGGAGGCAGCAGGGCAGGGTAACGGGTGAGGGCCGGTGGAGGTCAAGGGGAGCTTCGCGGGGATGGGGAGGTGACCTGGCTCTGCGGGCCATGGGGAATTCCTACCTGTGGGCTGCACCCTCCTCCACACTGGGCGGTGGCTCCCCTGGGTGAGGCTTCGCCCTGCGTCCTGCAGCCATAGCCAGCGCTGGTGTGCAGATTCCCCACGGCTGTTCAGAAGGGAGCACCATGGCATCATATAGGGTTTATCCTGGGACTGAAAACAACCCCTCGGAGAAACGGCAAAACCTTCCAGAACCTTCTTTCACGGTGCTGTTTGGCATCCTCCCTCTTCGTCTGAGGCTCTGTCTGTAACTTCAGCACTGCTTTGGCACAAGGCGCTGCTGCTGGAGGTGAAATTTTGACGGGGTTGCACCTGAGTCTCTGGCCTTGCTGCAGAGAAGAAGCCAGTTCCAGGAGGGAGATGTCTCCGCTCCAGAACAACCTATCACACAAGTCAGAGGGAGAGGAGGGAGAATTTGGCAGAACACGACGGTGGCACGGATCCTCAGCAGGTGCTGTTGAAGTGAGGTGGGCGGGCGGCAGTGAACGTGCTCAGAGATGCCCCCGGCCTGATCCTTGGGGGCAACCTCGCGCTGTTGTGGCATCTGAGAAGCCAGGTGTGCTCACAGCAGCCACAGGCAACACTGGCGGCCCGTTGTCAGGGGATGTTTGCATTTTCCCTTTCTTCTTTGGGGTCTACTGACACATTTCTTTATTCTAATCAGAATCAGAAAAAAAAAAAATAAGAACTTGCTCATCCTTCAAGGAGAGTCTGAAAGAAGAAAAGGAGTGAAGTTGGTGTTGGCAGCTCCCGCCACCCCTGAGCCTCCAGGACAGAGACTCCTGCTCCTGGAGCGGCTGTGGGCTGGGAAGTTCCCTGGACACAGACTCTGGGACCAGGGGTCACTTGAGGGGCTCAGTTCAAAGGAGAGGTCGTGCTGGGTCACAGGGTGCTTCCTCCTGGCCCCTTCCCTGCAGGTGTGTCTACAGCCAGCTGCAGCCTACATAAGCTTACCAGCCTCCCTGGGCCTGGTAGCCCTGGGCTCTAGACAGACAGAGTGGCGACAACTCCACAGCCGGCAGCTCCCCAAGGCATCCTCTGCCCCTTTCTACAGCCAGTACCTGTAACTTGAGTTCTGTGAGGCCACCAGCTGGTCCTTCAGGGTCAGTTCATTGAAGTGCAGCAGCTAAGTGAGCCCTGGCACACCAGGAGGCAACCTACGCTGGTCAGCGGAGCCCCAGCCCGTTTGCCCAGTGTCCTGGTGGTGTCCTGGTGCCCTGGCCAGGCTGTCCAAGAGCCCCCACACAGTCTATCCGTGCCCTCCGTTTCACCATGGCTGCAGCTCTGGTGAGAGAGGGCAGGTTCTATGGAGGAAATCTGCAGACACACAGCCAGGGGCAAGGGCCAAGGGAACCTCCCCCTTAGCCCTCCAAAGATTTGCTGAAAGTCAGCTGATGAAAGGCACATTCACACATCCATCAGCAAACACAGGGGAGAACCGTTGAGCGGCCGCCCCTTTCGCGATGGGGCTCAGACAGTCGCATGCCCCTCTTCCTAGGGGAAAGGCGGGTGGAGTAGTGCGGATGGTTTTAGGGACTAGTTCACGATTTTAGGGGAATTCAGTGGGCTTGAAGAACATACACTGGCCTGGGACAAAGTCCGTTGGGCCCACACAGCAGACAGGCGGCCTCCAGCCCCCTGTCAAAATTCTGCCTCCAGCAGCAGCGCCTTGTGCCAAAGCAGTGCTGAAGTTACAGACAGAGCCTGGCCAGCCTGGGGAATTATTCAGCTCCCCTGGCCAGCCTGGGGAATTATTCAAGGGAGCCAAACATACTTTGTTGCAGGAACCAGTTCACTCCACCCCCCCCCCTTTTTTTTTTAGATAGAGTTTCTCTCTTGTCACCCAGGCCGGAGTGAAATGGCAAGATCTCAGCTCACTGCAACCTCCACCTCCCGGGTTCAAGTGATTCTCCTGACTCAGCCTCCTGAGCAGCTGGGATTACAGGCATCCTCCACCACCCCTGGCTAATTTTTGTATTCTTAGTAGAGACAGGATTTCGCCATGTTGGCCAGGCTGGTCTCAAACTCCTGACCTCAGGCCATCTGCCCACCTGGGCCTCCCAAAGTGCTGGGATTATAGGCATGAGCCACCGCGCCTGGTCCACTCCACCCTCTTGCTCCTACAAAGCATTCCCCACAGCGCCCAGCTGCTCGAGCAGCAGCCCTTAATGGCAGGCAGTGTCCCCCTCCTCCAGGCTGTGAGCTTCTGCGGCTAAGAACCCCTCCCGATCTCATCTGTTCCATGACAGGTGCTGTGTCCGGCCATCCCCATAACCCCCGAGAAGGAAGCCCTACTCACCAGTGGGGCTAAGAGGAAGCAACTGAAACGAAGACCCTGATGCCCAGGCCTGGGGCCATGACCTTCTGCTCAGTGGGCATGCCCCCATCTCGGGACAGTGGGTTCGAACGTTAGCAAAATGTGTAGGCGTCACTGCTGCAAGTCACTCCTGGTGCTGAGTCACATTGGGGGGCCATGTTCCTACCCACCCTCCATGATTTTCCAGATGCATGAAACCACTTCTCTGGAGTGCAGCCTCAGATTTCTAACAGCTTTCCACTTCATTCTGTCTCTCCCAGGTGTGTGTAAAATGTTAAGGGAGGGTGCACCTGCACTGAGAAGCTTCGCTCTGGGCCTGGCTTCATTTGACTAACAGTGGAAGGTCTTCCAAGCGCAGTGTTAATGTTCCCATCTCTTGACAGTTCCAGGAAGTTTCAAGCCCATGTGTCAGAGACCTCTAAATCTTCAGGGAAATTTTCAAAAGCAATTTTCTTCTCATGATTTTATTCCTGAGACTTGCTTGGCTTGTTAATAAGTTGGCTCAAATGGAATAACCATAAATAGTGATATGGTCATCATATCCTAGAAAATGGTTCCAGCTCAGAATAGAAGGGCAGATTCCACAGCCCCAGACATCAAGTTGAAAGGAGAAAGGGGAATTGGGGCATTACGTCTGGGAGCTGGACATGATACATAAATAACCCCACTTCCCACGGACAAACACAATCAGGGATCATGGAAGCCTGGCCATGGACTAAACCTCTGGCTTCTTGTGACATCAGAAAGATGAGAACGTGGCAGGGGGAATATTTAATCACGGGAGCCTAGCAGCTCACCTCCTCCAAGCCAGCTCAGGCTAAACTTAACCTCCTCTGAGTTCAATCAGAAGCTACTCAGTTGCGGGGCCAAATAACCAGGGTGGATGTTGGTGCCTCTTTTTGTCCCACCCAACGTCCCATCCCTCAGCTGAAGCTGCGAGTCCTGACCTCAGGGACCACGGAAACTGTGTGGTCCCTTCTGCCCTCCTGCCCAGCTCTCACCCTGGACCAGTCACCCCTTCCCTTGTCGGGACCTGCTCTAACTTTCTGAAGGGGAGGTCCCTTCCACTCTTCCCCGTCCTCTTCCTTGAGCTTCAGCCTGGTCTTGGCACATGTAGGAATCATTAATTTCACTCTTTCACTTTCTGCATTTTATGATGTCTCGACATCTCAGAGGCCTTCCTGGTTGGCCTGAGATCACCAAAGCCTGATGAGCATGCCTGTCACAGGCAAACTAAACCACACCCCAAACACCCTCTACCTAACCTCACACGCCACAAACCCCACACACCACAAATATTTCTCTTGCCCCAAATCACCCCAGGACCACGTATCTGACCAGAAGAGGCCAGGCCCTATAGCCCAGAGTTCTGAGGATCGCACCTCCTTTGCCATGGT